>NC_091934.1:40477193-40777193 GCF_041260155.1 Ptychodera flava
CAAGTGTGCCTTGGCCCATGGAGAGTGATAAAGATATAACAAACAGCTGAATGTAATGATAAAATAGTTAAGTATAGGCCTATACAGGCACTGAGAGTGAATATGTTACAGCAATTTGATTAGTTTCTTTTCCTTTTCTACTTCTGTGATAATATTAAAGACAATCAATCGGCAAGGCAGTTATGTATTGACAAATATGTTATCTTTTACAAGCACACAGTAAACTGTTCTTGATTTTTCATTTACAATATTTGACATAGACTGAAATACATAACATGCAACCAATGTTTACACTTTGCCCATACACCAGATACATGGAGAAATTTCAACATACAATCATCAACTCAGAAACCCTACAGGAAAAAGTAAACATTGTTTTCTTCGAGAACAGCTGGTACATCCACATCTGGAACAACTTACAAACTTAACCAATTACACAAGGATGATGACACAAGAGATAAAGTTAAACTGTGGTGAACTTGACTATTCCTTTCAAATCCTTACCTAACTTGACATCTTAAACTAAAATACACTGCATGGTTAATTGTGCACAAAAATACATCGGGGTGGACCATTTGATAAGGGATGGTGTCTGGAAGATCAATGAGGTACATTATCTTTTTTATCCGATCCATTGTACATTCTTTTTTCCCCACTCTCCCACCTTTTCTTTTTGTCAAACCTTCTCTGGCTGAATTTTTTATTGGCATTTGTTTGGAATTTTTTCAAAATCTGCCAGGATTTTTTTACTGCATTTCAACACCAAAATCACCACATTATATACTCTTAGTTCCAGTAGGTATAAAATTACAAAAAAAAAATCTTAGAAATACATAATGAAAGATATCCCAGTAAAACTGAAAGTTTCGCAAAGTTGCCCAAAAATTCAAAATTCCGGATTTCCACTTATTTCAATATATCTTATTAACAAAAACCCTAAGGACCGGTTTACTAAATATCAAAGCAATCAGACTGGTAAATTTTGAGAAACAAATTTTTTGACCAAAAATGAGAAAAATTGCCCCCAAAATACAAAATTGCAGATTTCATCCTAATTTTAAATATATCTAATTTACATAAACCCTAGGAACCTGTACACTAGATATCAAAGCTACCAGATCAGAAGTTTTAGGAGAAAAATTTTTGACCAAAAAAGGCAAAAATTGCTCCAAAAATAAAAAAAAAATTGCCAGTTTCAACATACCTTCATACATTATATTGAGATTAATCTTAGATACCTGTATACCAAATGCATGTATCATAGCTATTAAATGAGCAGTTTTTGGATTAAAAATTTTTTATCAAAAATTGGGAAAATTGCCCAAAAATTACAAATATGACAATATCAATACAATTTGTACAAGCATGACTGAGGTCATTCTGAGGAACATGAATATTAAGTTTCATAGCAATCAGACGAGCGATTTCAGAGAACAAGATTTTTTGACTAAAAACGGAAAAATACCCTAAAAATACAAACATGCAAATTTCATCCCAATTTTTGCACATATAATTTAGAATACCTAAAGAACTCTGCATACTAAGTTTCAACCAAATCTGACCAGTGCTTACTGAGTTTTAGCCACTTGCAGGATTTTTCCTTTTTGCCCCTCATTTGCATATTTTTGGCACTGACATGTTCATTTGAACAAATTCACATCTCCACCCCTAGGTGCACCTGTACACCAAATACTAAGACAGTAGGTGCTACGGTTTAGGAGTTTTTGATCCGGACGGACTAACAGACATACATACATACTTACATACATACACACAGACGCCATTTTGCCACCTTATACGAATACCTCCCATTTGCATATATACATATGCATATATGGGAGCGTAAAATGTATAATTTTCCGAGAACGGTAAAATTCAAAGCAGTCAACATCAAGGGCACTACAATCTACTATTTGAAAGCCTTTTTGGTTTGTTTGTGAAGAAAGATTACGTTTCCAGGTTTCTCAAACATGAAAGGTCAAATGTAGTAATGAAAGGTGAATGAACTGACAGGGATCAATAAACTATGACATTGAGTCTTTTAGATCAATACAACTACAAGACTATTTTTTCAATAACTGTGCAGCTGATTGAGAGTGCCAAGAAGCACCTCAGGACCACACCATGACACTACCTCAGATTAAGGTTCACTGTTAAAAATAGGGTTTTCCAATGCACATACATGTATGCCAGTGCAAATGGAGAAAACCTGTCTTGAAATGTTTGCACAAGTTTTATTGTCATATTTTTTCTACTTCGGTAATACATATGTGAATCCACTCTTTACCCCGGAGAATCCTTACCAGGTCTAGGTCAAAGGTCACAAAATCCAGACCAGCTGTCAAGGTCTGCAGAACCATGAGCCTCTGGACATCTCGCATTATGGCATGCCTGGAAAAGAACACAACAATGAAATGCAAATGGAAGAAACAAAAAGCCAATGAAGACTACAAATTCATGAGTGGCTAAGATTCTGTCACAGCCTCTGATTGGTTATGCAATGTGATCCCTCCTGCCATGAATTTGAGCTCAGTGAAGCCTGTTTTCATAGATCTTTCACAATCACTACTTCATATCTTTATAAAGAACTCACATATTGTTTATCACCAATTTCCATCCCCTTTCTCTATGCAGTCCGACAAATCAATCAAATATTGCGCTTAATTTTGTTATTTAAAGTATACCAGTAAGCAACCTTGAAATTTGCTATAACTTCAACAAGGGCAAGATTCTGACAAGTCAGAGAGATTGACAATAATTGATTATAAAAGGCACTCACTCAACATAATACTTTCTCATCATCTTCTTGTTTTCTAGAAAACATCTAAAATAACTTTCCACAAGGCTTTCATTCAAGGCAATATACAACCATGCACGACCTAGAGGAGAAAACAAATAACAAACAATTGACAAGCCTGGCTTTCCACAAGGCTTTCATTCAAGGCGATATACAACCATGCGCGACCTAGTGGAGAAAAAGAAACAGCAAACAATTGGCAAGCCTTTCCACAAGACTTTTAATTCAAGGCAACATAAAACCACAAGACCTGAAGGAAAAAAGATTTCACTGAATTGACAGGACTAACGTTGACAGTGATACTGAAAGGAGCAAGACTTGCTCAAGGAAAGAAATAATAAATTGAAAGTAAAAGAGCCTTTCTCAAAAGAGAGTGACAGTCAACACTTGGAGGAGAAACAAAACTGGGAAGTCAGTAACAGAAATTATTCAGACATTCACAAAACCAAAACCCTATTCAATTGACATGCTAAGAGTTTATTTTGAGGTCAAACCGCTTGTCCTGGTGAATGGCTTACAAGAAACAGAGAGTTGCATATATGATATCAGACATTTAGGCTGGATTGAGACTAAGAACAAAGACCAGGGACACACTTGTACACTGGCAGGGTTGATAGACTCTGTCAAGTAGATGGACAGAGTGTTGGGTAGGGGGTTTGGAGATCAATAGATGTTTACAATGATAGAGCAATGGAAAGATAGGCAGGCAGAGAGATTGGGAGATAGTCCTTTCCACACTGGGAAAGGGATCAAAGAATCAAAACCAAACCATGTGCCTGAAAATAATGTATTTGTGCCTACCTCTGCCTAGGTCGGTTGTTATATTGGGCAAAATTGAAATCTGTCTAATGATATCTTTTCTGGTGAACTGCGGCACAAGTACCCAGTAGCCAGACGTGACATGACGCAACCTGAAAATATAAACATATAAACATATAGTAAGACCCTAATGCCATTGTCACAAATGGCAGTTGGTTGGAGCACAGTACAATAAGGAAAACTCCTTGGAAAATGTGTTTTTGAGCTGAAAGTTGAGAAACACAGACTGCATTATAGGGTAGGCTAATTGAAAGCATACAATAGCACAAAGCTTTCAGATAAATGGGAAACTTTCTCATCATATTATTGTAATTTTAATTGGCCTGAAAACAATAAACTGGCATTAAAGCATTTGTCTCACATTATTTCTATAATTAGAATCAGTTTATTGCTATTTTAATAACACCATTAATCAGCAGCTATAGTCATTTATTGAGGAGATACTGCATATTTTCTTTCATTAACAACATCGTTTGCTGTCAACTACAGCAAATTTAGGTCAAATCACTGAAAAAAAATGAAATTCAGTACTACCGGTACACAGAAATGATAGACAAACGATAATGCAAGTATTTGAGAGCACATATTAACATTTATACTGCTATACCGTACATGAAACCTTGAAAACGGATATAATTTAAGGTCATTACCTATCGATCATTTTAATTGGCAAGAGGCCATTAAAGTGCAACTTGTCAAAAATCAGATATTATCAAGGAGAAAACCTGTTGCATTAGTGTCTAAAACAAGCAAATACTGACATGAAGTGGTGTCAAGAAATTTACATAATGCTGCAAAGCAACTAAATATTGAAGGGATCCACACTTGGGAACAAAAGATCACCTTTTACTTTGCTTTCAAGGGGTGGAAGGGGTTGAACTCTGCAAATAGCTGTCAATTTTCCTGATGCCGTTTATTATTCACTCACCCTGCATATTTAATGAGCTATTGCTTTCATCAATCTTTGCAGTTTTTTAATCTCTTTCATCACTGTTCCTTGATTTTTTACATAAACACCTGTTTCATGCCACACCATCACACTGGATATTTTGTCATCAGCAATATGTCAGTTCACACTGACAACCTATAAAACTACATCTGATGGAGGAAGGGGACTGTGTACTGTTACACCCTACACTAGTTCATCTATTTGTATATTTCCCCAGCTGATCATTGTGCTTGTACAAAGAAAACCCTGAGCTATCAATACCAAAGTAACACAGTTTAAGGTATAATTTACCATAAATTTCAATACAATTTAATGTAATTCTATTATAAATGCATGATCATTGGATAATTACATTTTTGTCATTTTGATTGATCATCAATTGCATCATCTGCTGAACATACAACAAATACGGTAGATTCTCAGTAAGTATGGCGATGAACCATTTCTGGATTCTTATAATTATTAGTGTGTTTTATTGCAAATTTGAAAAGTTGAGCATTATCCCTTTCAAACTCCAACCGCCAAATTTGAATAAATTACACCTATATTTATCTTCCAGTTGGGAAGATAGTCAACCATGAGATTTTGCTGAGAAATACTACATATTGGCAAGAGACGACAAGAAGTAATTCATTTTGAATGTTTTATAGGTCTTACAACAGTAATGTTTCGATGAAGAATTTCACTCCACAGTGTATGGTTTTGACAATGTCTGGCCTTCAAATTATTTGCCGGTCAGCAAATTCTTGCTTAGCCCTGAACATGTAATGAACAGCAGTCTGGAATATACGTGCATGACTGTCCACAGCCAAAGTCATGTTTTCATATAGGTCTTAAATTTTACATTTTTGGTAGTTTATCATTAATTTTCTCAATAAATCATAGTATAATGATTGAAAAAATGTAATCTTGACTATAATAGTAATTCCACAAACTAATAAATATTGACATCATATGTTGTACATAGACAGATTCTACTTGCTGTGATATATGATATCTCAAATACCATGTTACTGACATCATCAGTATCAAGATAATGTATCAGTTATTTTTAGACAGTCATAACAGTAGTAACAGTGAAATAGAAACCAGTCTCCTACTTACCCATGTAACAGAGCATGGTCTAAATGTTCAATAAGTTTCTGTACTGGCCTCACGTCATGGTTCAGCACCACGGTTTCATTGCTAGCACCTAGCTGAAGACCCTGGATCTGAACAGAAATGGAAATGTTGAAATAAAAACACATAATTTTAATCTTACCATTAAAAAACAGCAAGCACATCAACTTGGGACATCATGCTTATTTGGTGATAAATATGTTCTTGCCAATATTCTTTGAATATATAAAATCATAAAAGAAAAACCTTACACCAAAGAAGATTCGGAACGGTACTTTTCATATTAACACATTTTTATTGCACAAATAGTGAATTGTTTTAATTTCTTTTGTAACTTTACTGTATACCGCTTGTAAATTGCATTATATACCGGTATGTTTGTTTGTTTGTTTGTTTTTGTAAGCTTGCTACTTTCATTTATTCATTTGTTGGTCTATCAGTATTTTGTTTGGTTGGGTTTTTATTTTCCTTCCTCAAGATACAATGATTTGAAACATAAATGGCTACATCACATTGATTTTATCATTAAGAAACTTAATTCCAGGTTATATTGTTTAAGAAAATTGCGTTCTTTTAACGTCAACAATGACATTCTCTCGTCTTTTTATGGAGCTGTGATAACCAGTGTTTTCAACTACTGTATTGTTTGCTGGGGTGGGAACATTCCACAACATGAGAAAGGGAAGCTAGATAAAATGATCAAGAAGGCAGAGATGATTATCGGTAAGAAACAACGGACGGTAGACTCGCATTATCAAGGGCGAATTCAGGACAAACTGTCGCGTATTCTGGCAGACAGTTCACATCCTCTTCGACAGGAATTTGACACTTTACGTATTGACAGAAGCGGCAGATTGAGACTGCCGGCTTCTAGAACCCACCGTTATTCAAATTCGTTCATTCCCCGTGCAATTGTGAATTTTAATAGGGCTTTTAACAGATCTCGATGAGATGTTTGCTGTTATTGTTGTAGTGTTCTGTGTTTGTATGTCAGCAGACATCTTAATTACCCATAATGGGACTCAATAAAATTATCTTATCTTATATTTATTGCAGACTTTCAACTATATCACTGATTTAAATCTGGTTACATTACATCAAACAGCTAGCAAAACTGACTCTGTCCAACAATGAAATATGAACTGTCATGTATTTCCACAGGAACCCTGCAATACAGCTACTGTTTACTTGCAAATTGTATTATTAATGGTACACATAGATTCTACGTGTGATTAGAACTTTAGTCACTGACATATCATGTGCTCAGTCACAAGGTAATGATCACAGATGGTTCATTGACACACCTCCTAGTAAACTGGGACTGTCCTCGTATGGTACACCAGCTTTTACCTTTGACCTCTACCGTAACAACTACTGGGTACACTTAAATATTTGTATTTATGCCACAGTGAGTGATACTTTCAGAACATACTAATGCCTTCTACCATATTGTACTGTGCCTCACAATTCTACAGATCTAAACACCTTACTGAGTTATAACTGTGGTTCTGACAGTGTGATGAACATTACTGGCGCATTATATGTTAAGGTAGAATGTGCCTCGAGGACAGATATTTGGACTGTCAAACTTTTTAAATTCTTTTCTGATCTATCACTTGTGGGGGCTCATTTTAAAGCTCTTCAAGTAAGAAAATGGTTCACTGACTTACTTTTTTTTGGAAATCGAACCTTCTCCATAGAGTTAACACAGCAATTGCGGCCATTTTGAATTTAAAATTTTGGTAAATCTTGGGTAATTTGTTTCTCTAGTACCAAAATTTGCACAGTGACCCCCAATTTTTATTTTTGATTTTGAAAGAGAATGGTTGATGATTCCTTGAGGAAAATTTCAGCAAAAAATTTAAGTCTTTCACTTTCGAGGTGTATACTACCTTAAAGCTTCATCGATGTCACTTGACATTTACTCAACATTGTTGGATGTCAACCACTGACAGTTTTCTGGTTTACAACTCAACTTCACATGTTAGAATTAAAGCTTCCATTATTTTCTTTCTCATATATTGATTGATTTTGAAGACACAGACAGTGGTATTTTGTGAAACCGCTGAAATCATTTCAGTCTTGACATCGTATACAGTGTGTGGGCAAGTTGTCTCCCCCTTAAAATACTACCTTTTGAATCTGATAATATTTTGAATTGATTGATGAAGTGGCATAAAATTTCACTTCAACTTCAGCATTGGAAACTATTACTGAAGCACTGTGAGAAGTCAGCAACTTCCCGTTTCAATACGTGATTTCCAAGTACACTTTTATACCTGAACTGCATGGCCCATTTTGAGGAAATGATTAGGGTACACATTTTCACCACTGATAAGATATTGTAATCTGGGGTCTGGGAGTTCACTATTTCAGATACTGGCCAAAAGACTAGTAGAAAATATTGTAAATGAAAACAAGATTTTACCAAGGTCAAAATTTGCAGCATTGCTACATTATGTAAACAATAAGATAAGAACTGAATACCTGTTGAAAGACATTAATGGTTCATCAATCAAACTTGTTCATTACTGGTGTTTTTAAGGCTCGGGAAGATACGTTATTTGTGCTGGAAGCCCAGTACCATTTCACTGGGGACCCGGTAACGTAACTGATGAAACCAGGTAAAATTTACTGAGGTACCAGTCTAAAAGTAGAATTCACCTCAGGGACAGATATTTGGACTCTCAAACTTTTGCAATATTCTTTTGGCCCACCACATGTGAAAGCTCATTGTGAAGTTCATGGAGTAACTTAGGTTTTCACTGGCTTAGTTTTGTGAAAATCAGGAATTTTTATTTTTCCACATAGATATAGCATAGGAATGGCAGCCATTTTGAATTTCAAATATCGGTAAATATCAGGTAATTTGTTTCTCTAGTACCAAATTTGTACTATGACACCCCCACCCCCATTTTTATTCCTACTTTTAAAAGAAAATGGTTAAAAGTTTGCTTGAAGGTTTGAGCAAAAAGTTTTAATTAAGTCTTTCATTTTCAAGGCGCAAACTACCTTAACAAAATCACTGCTGGTATCCTTTACCTGACAATTCTACATTTCATTATTCCCACAGCCTATCTGTAAAATCTCACAATCACTACGCCCTCTGACTGCTAATATTTCTGTTCTCTTTCAGCCAACTTTGGTATTTCAAGATATTTGTTTGCATTGGCTGCATACCAGTACAGTTAATATGTGTAATTTTTTAAAGAGAGCATTCTTTAGTCAGTGGAGGCTCAGTCTAGCTTAGACCAAGACTGCATGCTGCTTGCAATGTATTATGGCCAACAGAGTTTACAGTATGCAGAAGTCTTAAATGCTATTTCATTGCCAACTCTAGTTAAGGAGGTAGTAGTTTTGTGCTGCAGGCACTATATGGAGTTGCTTAACCCTTTCACCCCCAGTTCAATGTGTACAGGTCCAACTTTACCATAGAAAACGATGGATTTGAGACAAACCATGGTCGTGAAAGGGTTAAACTTCAACCAGTATGACAAGACTCATATTTTTCAACTCTTGCTGGAGTGTCCTTATGGTATTTCCTTCCACCCCAATGCAATAAAATCACAACTACTGCTCTACATTCATAAATAGTACATTAAGAGGCCACAGTTGTGACATACTGGCTGTAGTTATCTGTTCTACCATAGATAAAGTGTAAATTTTAACAGCATATAATCCTCTACCAGGCTCCACAGGCAAACCATAGAAATAAATACAACTTGGGATAAAGAGGAATAATAAGATTTAACCCTATTTCCTCCCAGACAGTATCACTTCCCCATCTGCCAAGTCAGCAGGCCAAATACATTTTCATCCACTTGGCTTCATCTGCTATAGCAGCTTTTGTCAGTAAAAATCAGTGTACAGTATCTGTTTTTAGAGCCTTCAAATGTTCAATGTTTTGATAAAATGCGCCATATTGGACATGTTGTACTTCACCCTCTTGACCTAAAGGTCGACATACGAACTTGGCAGGAAGTATAGAATAAGTTCCAATAAATGATATTAAAAAATTGTGACAAGCAGAATTCCAAGTCCCTTATGCCCAGCAATAGCATTGTACTGGATCTAAACTGTTAAGGGACGGACCATTAGATCTTGGGAGGGGGGGTGGTCAAAAACAGAAAAAAAAAAATTTTCAGAGCAGAAAGTTAGGAAAAAAAAAATCTTCAAACTAGTTTGCAAAATAAAAAAAAAATAAATAAGAAGACAAAGGCGTAAAAAAAAAAATCTGCAAAAGTCTTTAAAATTTTGAATTTTTTTAGATTTTACCGACAGAAAGCAACTTTCTGTATTTTTTAGTACATCCTCCCGGCACATTTTTAATTTTAATTTATACATTTAGAGTGACTGTATCCCTTATACTGGAATTTGTGATTATCTTATCTTTTCAGGACTTTTGTATTCTGATCACTTGAAAATTATGAAATTATAGAGCCTGTTTTCTACTTGTTTCCTGCGTATAAACCAAGCAGGTACACTAGGTAAAACATTGAAATATGGTATGGTTGTCAAGACAGAAAGTTGTATTTGCCTTTTAAAATCAAGGTAAACAGATGCAGGCCACATCAGTTTCATTTTTTTCACAGCATTTTATTGCAATGATGAATGCAAGAATGGGTGAACAAGTAGAAACACGTCAATAATGATAAAACAACATATCAAGTCATTATGTATTATTTTGCTTTTAAAAAGGCATTTTCAATTCTTTTTTCTCAAAAAACAGCCTCAAAAAACAACAGCAACACATGTTTTAACATTCAACAATACACTACGTAGAATGCCATCTATCCAACAAATCCCAACACAAAAACACAAAAAATGAATAACTCTGCATGAATAATCGTTTTTGTGTAGCAAATTTCAAAGAAATTGGACAAGCCCTTTCAGAGAATACAGATTTTTTGACCATGAATGGCATAAATTGCCCTAAAAAGACAAATATTGAAATTTCAACACATCTATACACATCCAATCAATTTGGACATGCTGCTACAGAGAAATAGATGTTTTGATCAAAAAAGGGCAACAATTGCTCTAAAAACACAAATATGCAAATTTAACTATATTATTTAGCTTATTTTAGCTTCTCAGCTTGTCAAAATCAATTGTAAATCATGAGATATGCATGATGTTTGGTGGAGTGAATGTAGGCATTTCACCACGCAGTAGAAAGGGAAGCCAGGAAACCAAAATAGTCAATTTCAAAACTATAGGAAGCTACTGAGGAGCAAGAAGACCATGTTTCAGAGGAAGATGTGTAATCCGAAAAAAATGCTTCCAAAGTGCCACCAAATAACACCATTTTTATCTCTATTTTTCAAAAGCTCCAATAGCAGGAGGGGGGACACCCCCCTCCTGACCTCCCCCCGCAAAAATACTCCCAAAGTGCCACCAAATAACACCATTTTAATCTCTATTTTTCAAAAGCTCCAACGGCAGGAGGGGGTCACCCCCTCCTGACCACCCCCCCAAAAATACTCCCCAAGTGCCACCAAATAACACCATTTTAATCTCTATTTTTCAAAAGCTCCAACGGCAGGAGGGGGACACCCCCTCCTGACCACCCCCCGCAAAAATACTCCCCAAGTGCCACCAAATAACACCATTTTAATCTCTATTTTTCAAAAGCCCCAACGGCAGGAGGGGGACACCCCCTCCTGACCTCCCCCCGCAAAAATACTCCCCAAGTGCCACCAAATAACACCATTTTAATCTCTATTTTTCAAAAACTCCAACAGCAGCAGGGGGACACCTCTCTCCTGACCTCCCCCCCCCCTCCGTGACCGCTTGCGTGGCCGCTTGTGGTGCTTGGCACCACATCTTTGCCCTCTTTATGTTCAGACAACGACTAACTAAAAAAAAATTATAAATCTGAAAATTTACTCTGAAAAAAAAAATTTGCACAGCTAATCTCAATTGGAAAAAAAAAATTTCAGAAATTTACAATAGTAAAAAAAAAATTTTCACAATTTCATTGTGACCACACCCCCCCCTCCCAAGGTCTAATGGTCCATCCCTAAATACATTGAGTTATCTACAAGCAATAAATCAACACTATTGTTAGACATTGGGCATCTCAATATCCATACAACTACAACTGTGACAGCAGTCCCATAGGGTTGTCTTGGATTTTTGATTCCTTATGTGTCTCCCTTGGAACAAAGCTGAGAACATTTTACAAAATATGCACTAATCTTAGAACAGTGAAATTAAACCTACTGTCAATTCATAGGTCTGTCCAAAATGTAATCTGCCAAGGCACTGGTAGATTACATGTATTTTCTGAAAACTTGCAGTGTTTCATCTAGACACAGGGATTCCCCCTCTGCTGACATGTTGGCAACCCCTAGTAATTTGTCAAGGGGGACAGTCACACCTTAGAGATACAAGTAGAACACATGAACTGGTGAAATCCCCCTAAATTTTCTGGTAAAGGGGAAAATCCTCCCTGTTGATGCCATCCTGGATCAAACACTGAACTATAGTGTACTACACTAGTATTAGAGGAATACAAAGCCAAGCTTGTGCAAAGCCAAGGTTTATCAACAGCATTTTACAAACACCATGATAATACTGACTCATCATAACCTTTCAAGAAACAAAAATAGCCACACACTGTGTGTGACACACATAATAAACGCATCGTCCTTCAGAACTGTTGATAAGTACCATCATTGTACATGTATTCATGAAATAAGCCAAGCAGAGAACAAGGCTAGTGAAAGTTCATTGACCCTTGCTAACTTGTGTAGTGTTTGAATTTGTTCTTCTTCAGACTGCTTGGGAGTATGTCAGCGTTTTCTTGTTGTCATATTTTTTAAATACTAGCATTTTTTATGAAACATGTCGTATTTTACATAAGTCCTCCATTTTGTATTCATGACAATTTTACAATAAGTTGTGAAAAGTATGACTGGAACATAGATGTCAAAATGGCAGGGAGAAATGTGAAATTCTTTTGTAAATATTTGTGTATGTCATACACGCTGACCTTTGTGTATGAAATATTATAGGTCAGTCTACACATTCTTTGTACAATTTTAATCGAAACATGGCAGAACAGTTACTTCACTAGGTTGTAATTACGCACTTGAATTAAAACTGAAAGGCAACATTTACGTGGTTTATCTATACGGTCACACAAATATGAGAGAGAAAACACAGGTCATTCAACTGGTAACTATTTGAATACAATGCACTTTCTAAATCAGTTTATATGAGCAGTTAGGATACTACCCAAACACTGGAAACCTTCCATTTTGTTTTATCATTTCAGACATATTTCAGGGCAAAGACTTGTCATTTTCTTGTCATTTTGAAAATCAAAAAACTTTATTTTACCCCACAGAGCAAACACTGGGATGGCAGATATTTTGAATTTCAAATATCAGTAAAATGTTAGGTAATTTGATTCTCTGGCATTAAAATTTTCATGATGATCCTTACTCTTGTTTGTGATTTGGTAAGAAAAGGGTTGAACGTTTCAAATGTTTCAGTCTTTCACTTTCAAAATGCATACTACCTTTGATGGCAATAAAGTGTGGCTGCATAGTGCAAAGGGTATTCACAGCAGTCTACATGAGATACTTTAGCACACATGATATTTAGGAATTTCTGTTTCAGCTTTTTGAAGCCTATTTACTCCATTAGAATGATGTTCAAAGTAAATCAAAATGCTTGAAGTTCAACGAATGGTTCTGTACATTGTGAATAATGGCATCGTTTTTTCACATTATATAATGTCCACTGTGGTCTGTATACCTTCTATAAATAGCTAGTTGCTGTAGGTTATTTTTGGTCACAGAATGCCAAAAGTCACAAATATGCCAACAACAACCATGGACTTGCCAAATTGTCTAAACTTTCAGTTTGGCAGTTCATGGAAGGGAACCTAGGTTTCAAAATAGCACCTTTTTGTTCACAAATATATTTCCAAGGCTCATCTAATCAGTATAAAACATTCTCAAACTATACCCACTATAACTCTAGCATGTTTGAAACCACTATGCCAAAGATCATACTGTCAAAATCTGGACCAAGAGTTGGTGGGACTGCAAACGAGAGGGGCATGACTACGGAAATGGGATAAATTCGATACAGTAGAACCTTGAGACAGCAAGTAAACACATTTTGACCCTGTCAACAATCAACAGCACTGAACCAAGGCACCTGATATTCTGTCATATCCACGCAGACTGTGACTAACTGTCAGTTTCCTGAATGCCATTGTATAGTCTTTGCAAGATGCATATCTAATAAGGCACTTTATTTTCACTTTCACACATTTATAATAGTTATATTCTTCACTTGAGGCTTCTTTTTTAACACATTTATATTCCTCTATTCTTTGATTCTTAACACGTATTTGTAGTCATTCTTTCACTTTCATTACATTGTACAGTTGTTGCTTGCTTGACGCTTTCATTTTGGAGTCGTCTATCTGCTGAAAGATGGCTCTGGTCTTCAGGTGTCTACACCACTGATCAACATGTGTTTGGTATTTCACATAAGACAAAAACAACCTGGTGACTGCATGTCAAAAGACAACTGTGAGTCCTTTCCTTTCTTTAGAAAATTACCATTCCAACAGAGGAAGGAGAAATCACACATGAATGCAAAGCAACATTGTTTACTAACAGTTTTATAATAATAGAAGCAGACTTAGACTGCACTGGTACATGAATGAATGTATGGATATAAATATCAGTCACATGACTGAGTGGTATGGACATTATTTAGCCTACTTTCACGGTCACAAATCAATAAATCATTGAATCATACACACGATATACCTGGAGTTATCCATTAATGATATATTTTCTCTTGTTATCTCAATTAATCATGTATGAATGAATTTCAATCAATCTGATACTTATCAAACTTCAGCAAAATGATGATTATGATTAATAATATTTACTTTTGACCATTAAATTTGTGAAATAACTAACATTTGGCACATCTCCTCTATCAGAACATGGATTAGGAAATTCATTTATATATCCAAAAAAATATTGGGCTCTACCTAGATCTATGTCTACAGGGCCAGGGTATCTAATGAGAAATATTTTCTTCGCTTCGTAGTTAATACAATAACAGTAATTTTGACCTCCAGTTGTTTAACTGGGCTCCACTTTCCGTAAGCTATGGTTTGTACAGCAGCTTGACGTATGACAAAACAAGTTCTCGATACCTACAAAATGTTCAGCTTCCATCATGGTAACAAGAGGGGAAGAAAACACAAGAGAAATGCGATGGACGAGATCGACCACAGATCTAGACTGTCATTCCAGCTATTACTTTTCTGTGTTTTGGTCAGATTTATTTCACGCGAAAATAATCGCGCATACTCTGAACGTTTTTCTGTGAATGGTTTAGGAAATTAGGTACGATGACTCCCTGAAATATAGGGGAAACGAATTGAACAGCGCATCTCAATAGCAATATACAGGTGTATTTCTTGTATACATCTTGGGGGCAAACCTGTACGTTTCGAGAACAAGCGTAGCTCCCTGCAGCAGTATGATCATTGACATTCACATGGCCGGCATGTGATACTTGATATGTCAATTCCTTACATATAATATTGTAAACAGATATACAATGACATACATACCGGTTGACGGTCCCAAGTCTACAGCCAAATGATGAATGTAAGATTTCGGAGTAAAATCCTTACCTCTTTTATGGCTCGAGATATTCGATCCAAGATCCTATCTTTCAATCTCAAGCGCTCGCTTGACATTGTTTTTCCTATTCGTCTTACATCTCATACGAAATAACAGCGAAAAATATATTTTCTGAATAAATCTGACTGTATTTTTCCACCGAATGAACGATGACTCCTTCCCTTCAGAGCGCCATTTTGAATAATATGCTGAGGATGTTGTGGCGCCCCCAACGTCAGCTAATGTACTTTTGACTCGGACATTTCGGTATTGTATTAAAATGTGCCAGTATTGTTAAATTTAGGACGAAACATAGGAGCGAAATCACTACTGTACAGAGCACAAACAATACATTTTCTCGGTTACTCAAAAATTAGCATTTTTGGGTCGTAATTTTACGTCAATATTTTCTACCGCGTGATGGCTAAATGGCAAATAGAGCTTCCATAATATTATAACCAGGGTCGCAGATTGTCTGCTAGTAGGTAGGCGTGACCAACCACAGGCGTGATGTTTTCCGGGTAGTTTCTATAAGTGTAGTTTATACGTTTTGACGTTCTCTTCCGTAGCCTAATCATCACGGTGATTAGGCTACGGAAGAGAACGTCGAAACGTATAAAATATAATTTCTGGAAACTACCCAGAAAACATCACGCCTGTGTGACCAACAGTGCTTGTATCGATCGCGCTCGGGTCAGACGTCATCATCACTGTCTCGACTGTGACAGTTTTCGTTCGAGTTGCGAATTTTTGTCTCACTCAGAAAGCCTTCGGTAATTACGGGGGAATGGGCCGGGGGCATTGGGGTGTCACTTTTAGAAAACTGTCCAAGGGGGAGGGTCACTTTTTATTAAAAAAAAAACTTACCTTAGGGGGAGGGTCACTTTTGACAGAAGATGATTTTAAACGGCTAATTCAAACCTTTGAATACATGTCCATTTGATATTTCCCGAATAGGAAATTGCCAACAAACTATGTTGATTCTTTTACATTATCGACAAGCATCACATGCAAAGAAGATGCAGTGGTATCCTACATTATTACACCTTGAACAGTTCAAACTGATGATAGACAAGAGACAAAACACATGGGACAGATGGCAAAGTGTATATATCAATTATCAAATGTCTATAAATGCACAGATATTGTTATGTTTTATATCTTTATGTTTTATCTTTTATATTTATATTGTGGTGGCGGGTTAAAATCGTAAAAGTCAAAACCAGCCCGTAAAAGGCAGGAATCCCGTCTACACCACAGCTACGGACCCACATCTAATGTATCCCGCCCCATCGCGGCCCTAGCTCGGCTGCCTTGCAATGAAAATCATGTTTAATCACATGCATGATGCAAGTGAGGGCTTTGCTGTCTGACTGCACGTGCACTGTTGCTTCACAAGTTTTATAGAAAATTTTCAGTGTTTAAAAAGCGTTTCTTCCTCAAAAAGGCATGAGAGGCCTTTTTAGAGGTTTTTGACACAGAGTAAATGTATTGTAATAGTTAATTAACTATATAGTGCTTCCATGCAGCAATTTTGTATTTTTGTTTTGGAAACTGTTTGTTGACTGAATAAAAAAATTAAAAACTCAAAAAAGCTACTGCTATTCAAATGAAAGCTTTGAAAATTCCATCACCTTTAAAAATATTCCCAAGTCAATTTTTTTCAGATTTTTTCCAAACTTTTGAATACATGTCCATTGATATTTTCTGAATAGGATATTGCCAACAAACTATGTTGATTCTTTTACATTATCGACAGGCATCACACGCAAAGAAGATGCAGTGGTATCCTACATTATTACACCTTGAACAGTTCAAACTGATGAAAGACAAGAGACGAAACATATGGGACAGATGGCAAAGTGTATATATCAATTATCAAATGTCTATAAATGCACAGATATTGTTATGTTTTATATTTTATATTTATATTGTGATGGCGGGGTTAAAATCGTAAATGTCAAAACCAGCCCGTAAAAGGCAGGAATCCCGTCTACACCACAGCAACGGACCCACATCTAATATATCCCCGCCCACCGCGGCCCTAGCTCCGCTGCCTTGCAATGAAATCATGTTTAATCACATGCATGATGCAAGTGAGGGCTTTGCTGTCTGACTGCACGTGCACTGTTACTTCACAAGTTTTATAAAAAAAATTCAGTGTTTAAAAAGCGTTTCTTCCTCAAAAAGGCATGAGAGGCCTTTTTTACAGGTTTTTGACACAGAGTAAATGTATTGTAATAGTTAACTAACTATAAGCTTATAGTGCTTCCATGCAGCAATTTTGTATTTTTGTTTTGGAAACTGTTTGTTGACTGAATAAAAAAATTAAAAACTCAAAAAAGCTACTGCTATTCAAATGAAAGCTTTGAAAATTCCATCACCTTTAAAAATATTCCCAAGTCAACTTTTTTCAGATTTTTTCCAAACTTTTGATAAAAAGCTGTAACTGATGAAACGTGATGTCCATTTTGTTCAAAATTATCAAAAAATTACATAAAAATTAATAAAAATTGGTAAAATGTTGAATTAAAATTTTGGTGGGAAAAATTGCGGCGCTAAAAGAGTTAAAAACCTAAAAACAACCTTTCGCACGGATGAGTAACAAATAATTAATTTCCGTTGTCATTTCGTTTCATAAGGTATGGTCTCGGAGAACGTTTACCCCAAAGCGATGCACTGCGCCAACAGAGACCGACGCGTTGACAAATGTCGTGGAATCGATCTTGTAGAAATATTCTTGACTTTGTCTCGAGTGCTAGTGAATGCTAGACACTTCCGCAAACAACTAGCTGTGTAGGTCAACCCCATCCATCTTACCACGTGACATTTTAAAATCTGCTGAAACCTATATGCATGTTTTGTTTTTGTTTTTTTATTTGGCGGGAGCTCAATAAATAGCAAAATGTCTGCGTAACAAAACTGATGCGAAAGATTTGGACAAATATAACAAGTTCGAATTTTGCGGTTTATTGTTACATTGTTGGATATGGGCGAACATTTCATTTACTTTAGATAGAACACGCATACTTACACTGAAAGAGATTCAAATTATTTGAAGTCATGTACTCATGAAAAGGAAAAATATAATAACACTGTTTTTTCTTTTCTTTTCCCTGGGCATATAGGCACTCGAAAATATTTGTTTCGAGTGTCTAGTGCTTTAATTATACGGCCTCCTTCCACATGAAGGCCGTTTAACGCCGGGAACACACGTTATCGTACACAGCCAGTGTTGTCCTATTAAGTCGGATGCCGGGTAAATTAACCCTCCTGTTTTGCATTTTCCCGGCTACTTTTAACGTAATTAGATTATTTTTATAGACCTATTAATTTCGGGATCGCACTGCCAGCTCTGAGACGGCAAACGTACCATTAACAGTTTCGCTACCTTTTTACCCACTTGGAACTGTACAAACATAAAACAGTTTCTAAATACCCATTTGTGGCTTTTTGAGTCCGATCGTTTACTTGTTAAATAGTGTGATTGGCTGATGGACGCGCCTATGGTGTTGCCTTTGTTACGAGCAGCGTGATTGGTTTGATTAGTATGAAGGTCATCTTAGGTCATCTTTAACGGTGTGGTGTCGGCCACTGGCACCTTGCCGATGGAATATTTATTCCCAAAGAAAGCCCGTTCATAGGTATACTTGATTCCAACAATACATTTGGTTTATGTATGAAAAACTTCAATTGGCTTTATGTTACATTTTGTCAACCAAATCAATGTCTTCGAGTGCCAATGCCACGGTTATTTCAGAAATACTAACTTTCAACATTTTACGCCTTGTATTGTAAAGAAAAGATATGCAATGCTCCCAGGGTTCCAGAGAGCATAAGCTATGGCCTGTTTACGCTTAATACTAGTAAATTTGGGACAAATCAAAACGCGGTAGGCCTACGTAAAAACAGAGTCTGCCTGCAACGTACACAAACGAGGCCTACTATTTACTACCCGGTAACTGCCCGGGGCATATCAATTAGTCTTTTTCACGGTTTCTAAGAATGACACCGTTGTTTAAACCTATGTTATAATCTGTTCACACGGGAAAATCCACTCCAGCTGGCTATTTGCGTCTCCAGACAGATTTTACAAGCATTTCGATCAACTTTGACGCACGATGTACTAGCTTTTGATGTTGTACCATTTCTCGCCGTACAGTGGTGGCAATCCAAGTGCCACCTCAGACAGAACATCATGAAGAATGGGCTAAAAAGAAATTTATTTTTTCTTCTAATTATTTTGCTAAAAACGAAATATAGAATACTGGTAAAATATAGAATATGCGTAAAGTAAAGTTACATCGTTGTCGGGTTTCTTCGACTAGGCTTTGACGTGATTTTGACTGACAGGTTTATCGTCGCGTCGTTATGGTCACTTGAAGTCTGTGCATGTTATGAAAAAAACGTTCTGAGAACATCGGACTATAGCGGGTTTATAAAACCAGAGGCGTCTCACTTATCTAACCCAATTGAAAACACCGTATAGTCAGGGTAAAACCAGCAGAGTAACTCTTCAAACAAATATCCGGACACAACCACATCACGACTCAAGACAGGGACATGTGTGATTATGTAAACTTTCTATAAGACCACCATCAGGTCAAAATTTGACACTTACTGATCACAAAAGCTATCGCAGATATGATTCCGTTGCGGCAAGTTTTTTGGGCAACAGGCTCTCGAGAATCTAAAAAGTGTAAAGCGGCCAGTTCTGCCATTGGCTCGCAAAAGATAATATTGAAAATAATAGATAGATAGATAGATAGATAGATAGATAGATAGATAGATAGATAGATAGATAGATAGATAGATAGATAGATAGAGAGATAGATAGATAGACGGACAGACTGGCAGATAGATCGATAGGAAGACGGATAGCCAAAGAGAAAAATATGTCTTGAACACGATTTGAACAAATTTGGGATGATTGGATAGTGTAGAAATGTTGATATAATCTGCAAATGTAATCTTATCTGGGTTTTTTGTTTGTGTTTGGTTGGTTGCTTTTTGTTGTTGTTTTTTCTTTTTTGCAATATACATGTTTTTATGGGTAATTTATTATAGTGGAACTTTCAGCTATAGGGCACCTAATTTTGAACCAATTCTCCCAATCGTGTTCTGGGTTATTTCCAAAGTTTCACACAAACGCAATACTCAATCAAATAAACGTTTGTCTGTATTGTAGACCGTTACGCGTATATGAATACAGGTACATATTCTAACAAAGTCAGCAGTTCTTTCAAAGCCGTACTCGAATTTTTAACTTTCAATTCTGATACGGGAGAAGGTCATATTTTCCATGATGGGCCACAACCGTCCTCTGACCAACCTCCTCATAAACTGTACCGACCTTCATAGCAAACAATCGGAGAAAACTGTACTTTTTGACCGCCTGCTGCGCTACGTTGAGGTAAAATACTAAATATTCAATTAGCTTTTCAGATGCAATCATGATGCAAGAGTCAACTTTTATTAAAGAAGAACACATTCTGAACATTTACTCGGGATCACAGAAGACAAAGCCAATTTATTGTGTATTACCAGTAAATTATTCGCACGTGACCGCTTCTCGGTGACGATAGAAAACATCAATGAGGGAAGAAATGCTGCTTGCGTTTGTAATTTTCAGAACCATTCATATCATTGACATCAAAGCACACGCACACACACACACACACACACACACACACACACACACACACACTCATACACACAACGAAAAAATCTCTGAGTTTCGTGGAGGCCCTATAATATGCAATTCGTGAAATAAAACTACACAAGATACCGGGTTTTTTTCGATAAAATATCTTTATATTCAATTTGACATACTTATGAACCGTTAAAATCCTACATCGAATATTGTTTATTCTCGAAGTATTTAAGCTTCACCTTAGATATTCTCTGTGGCTCTTTTGGGCAAAGTCCCAGCCGTTAAATTTCACTCTTGCCTTAAAATGTAGTCGACAGGGTAATATGTCTTTAAGATTTGGTCTATCTAAACCCTAAAAACATCATGATAGAATTACTCCTAAGTTACTTGCTACTAACTTTTACGCCCGTAGATTGTTCATTATCCCACCCCATCCCACCCCTCATTTTTTTTTTCGATTCGTTTCATCAGAGAGCACGACGTCTTAGAGACATGCATATCGTTATCTAGTCTCGGTTACCCACTCTTCTTGTCTCTCATCCGGCTGCCCCTACGGATGAGAGCCTCGCAGAACAGTCTGGGTAATCGAGGCGAACCCATCGTCCGATGGCACGGGTCAGTTACTCACGGGAAGCATCCAGCTGCCCGGACCTTGGCAAGCGAAGATGAGCAAACCCCCTGTGCACAGTGGCTTTATGTTTAATAATAACCTTATTTCAATGTTCGAATAGCATTGAGTCTTTACAATTATTTACTGTTATTCTGTGCTATTCTTTATAAATACCCATCCATGTCGAGACAGCCCTGGAAGCATGCAGAAGATGATGGCGTTGGTATGTTGTAACACAGAGGCTGTGACAGACATGAGGACGTGATGATGCTTAGGCAAACTGATAATCTGTAGGTTCCTACGTGTCATATTGAATATTCTTTTCTTGGAAGTGCTCCAAGTGATCCTCACTGTCTAAAACTGAATCGAAATCCAACATTTTGTAGAAGGCACAATTTAGAAGTAAAACAGTCCATTAGAAAATACTTTAAAAGGTAACAAGTGATATCATGCAACCACGCAATGGATAGATTTTCGATCACGCTCTCGGCTTTTGCGTCGGCGTCACATTCCGGACATTAAACATTCGCCTGAGAAAATAAACCTGACAGAAGGAAGCTGTGATGATGACGACACACTGTGCTATAGACCATCTTTGCACGTACATATTGTTTGACTGCGAGAGATACCAGTCACGTATCGCTATCCTGCGACTGAATGTCTGCTTTGTCAAAGCGTCGTCTAGGTTTTCGGAAATATAGTCCAATTTCTCCAGCATGGCTTCCTGTGAGAAACAACAAGAAGAAAGAATATTTATAAGATGTGTTGAGGGACCTTTTCCTCCGGAATGTTATGCTGTTTTAAGGGTGGTGTTTTGTCAACAGCAGAAACTTGATGCAAAGGAAACTCCTTGAGGAAAATTTTATTTTCTCTCCGTAGCGTTAACACATGGATAGCAGCCATTTTGAATTTCAAATATTGGTAAATCTTGGGTTATTTGTTTCTCTAGTACCGACCCCCGAGTTTTATTCTTGATTTTGAAAGTGGGTGGTTGAAAGGTTCCTTAAGGAAAGTTTGAGCAAAAGTTTAAGTCTTTGACTTTCTAGGCCCATACTACTTTAACGGATTCTCTATGGATTTCTCAATGTAACTTACTATCCTCGCAGTGAAATGCGGAACAGACTGGCATGTTAAGTCATATCTTTGGTTCATGAAAATGGCCTATTTTGGAGATACGAAATACGATAGCAAAATTATATTTATGGCTTACTGTCACGTTGTCAGCTGTTTCTATATCCTTGTCCTGCCTTGCCTTTTCTTGGACGTAACGTTTCCATTCACTTCGTTGAAACACAGATATTTCCAAGTAAACCTTCTTGGCCGTGAATCTACTGGACATGTTGTCGAGACATATTGTGTATACACCTGTGGCAAGCAACAGAGAATGATGAATTATTCTACAGTATCCAATTCTGGATCACTGGACGTGAATGTAAATATTATTCTTTAATAATTAATGTTTCATAAATACTCATTTGATAGAATTTGAAGGCTGGCACGAGCCCACTGGGCGTTCTTAAGTTTACTTCGGTCAAGATGATTTTTTCGAAGGCATTGTTGACACGACTTATGCTTTTTGGCATTCCCACACCTTTTCAAACAACCACTCTTCATAGAACACAATGTTAAAGTGTAAGGTGAATTTAAGGTTGTTTTGTGTGTATGATTGGGGGAGGGTTGTTAGTCTGGTTCCCTGTCCCCTTTCTACCGCTGGCTACGCTACACTTTCGTGAGTGTTGCGCAGCCAGCGGTAGAAAGGAGGCAGGGAACCAGACTAGGGGGTTGTTGGCTTTTGTTTGTTTGTTTTTTAATGATGTAAGTGAAAATATGAAACGAGAAAGGATAACGTTCTCGATCGGTTGTGGTTATGTTCGTGTTTAATGGTGAAACGTGTGTGGGGTGTAGGCTGGTGCACATGCACACCGCCTGTACAAAGTGCGAACGACTTTCTTTCACAAAAAACCTATACAGCTAATCTTGAATTACGTCTCAATCATTTGAACGTCGTACTTGAAATGTGTGCTGACATACTCGCACGCACGTACTCAGAAACAGCAAGGGAGTTTATCATACTGAATGCTTGGATTGGCAAAATCAAAATTATCTAAACTTTACAGGCTTAGGGCAATGTTGTGATGTTATGATCGATCGTGCAGCCAGGTAAACGTTCTTTTTCATCGTTACGGTAAGAATTTTCCATTCTCTTTGGCTTTTAAGTCAGGTTATGATAATTTTATGGTTCAGATCGTTTGGGACGATCAGCAAAGCACAGTAAAATGTGCAATTTGTCACTCCAGAGGTCGAATTAAGCTACAGACCCAGCGTCCGTCGACTTGTGGATTTTGACGCTGTCGACTTACATTCGGACACTATAATAATTGAATTGGAAGGACATCGTGTTTTCCAGATTGTCTGGGTGACCACTACATCGAAAAATAGTGGGACACTATTGGCCATGCAAGGGCAGAACAATGACATAGAATAAACCGAGGGAGTTATCATCATCCGATGAATTTTACGTTCATTATCCACTGTACGTGGAATAATATGGCAATTATAGCTGTCTTTAAATATAGCAATGGACACGAACGAGATAATAACTTAAGCTATTTATACCAAATCAAGTGATGTTTGCAACTAATATTCAATAAATATCATAGTTACCCATATATGACTGGGCAAAAGGTTTACTGTTCACACACCGTTCTATGGTCAGAGAGAAACTTTTCTTCCGAATCGATTCTTTTTTTCTTCTTGGGAATGTGATTTAATTTAGTCGAGAGTTCATTAAAAGCTAGGCTTTGCGAATTGATAATGTCAATACGACGACGAATCCACGTCAGTGTCCTGTAGAGCTATGATGCTACAAATTGTGATGGCGCTATAATTAGTAAGTGGCTAGTGCTTACGGAATTGAGAATCGCATGGTATGATTAGAATGTCGCAAATGATATTAAAATGGACATAGACTGTGTACTAAATATACCATTAAAGGTCAGAGATCCAATAATTTCTTTCGGATGTCAAGAAGCAGAACACACTGGATTATATTCAAAAACGCAGAAAAAAATGTGTGGGTGGGGGAGTGGGGTCAAGTCTCGAATTGTGACCTGCGGAAAGCCGTCAAAATTTCCAAAAGTTGGTGGTGGGATTGAAGTCGTGCAAGCAGGATTATACCACATACATCCGTTACTGTGCAACGGCTTTTCCTTCGAGGTCAACGGTCGGCGAGTAGGTGGCTCCACAAGGGGTACTGTATCACAGTCCCTCGGTAAAGGGACTGCTACTGTGAAGTGTTTCAGTAATTTTTATTGCGCTTTCATCAATTTTAGGAAAATTATAAACCATATAGTCTATGTTATTAAGTGCATTGATATCCAGTTTCCATAGGATTCAGAAATTCCCTAAAACGCACTCTACGATTACGCGTGTTGGTTTTAATTCCATATCTCGACAACTCTGCAGTATAGGGACGGTATCGATTGAAAACCATATTTTTCCTGCTAGTGAATTAAAGCTCCATAAGCTGTATCTTTTGGCTATTTTTTCAGAACTTTTGTTTTGTAGTTTCCCTACACTTTCTGCATTGAATTCCTAAACTGTACTTTAATGCCAAGTATTTAGCATATCAACACAATAATTGTTGAAAATAGTATTCAAGTCCGGAATAGAATTTATTTGTAAACAATAAACAATGATAACTACACACTGTTTTGACAAAAATAATACTCGAAATTTCAGCATGACAAACGGATTAGGGTCAGACACGGTAGTTGATATACAGAAGCAGAATACTGATAAACTTGCCACGAGTATGTTCCTTTAATTTCACCAACACTGACCTACTCATTTCCAGTTTAGCGTCTTGTATACACACTGGTATTGTCTGCATCGAATTTCTCTTCGCTGACGTTCTTGGCGCTCTTTCAAGACTTTTTTAAGCTCACATTTTCTGGCAGTACAGTCCGTAATGGAAAAAACGCTTTGCTTACCTTCCTTTTGTATAAACGTATTGAAGGCGCCCTCATCTTGGCCAGGTTTGGAATATAACATTTGACCTTCAGAGGATCTGACAGAGATATCAATGGTGTACGACTTTGCAGCTGATTCTAACACCTGAAGAAGAAAGTGTATATGATCAGCAACGTGTCAACTGCAGGTACATATATGATTAACTTTACAGTAAGGTAGTAAGAAAATCATTTACAGTAAGGTAGTAAGAATTAAACAGTTTTTTTATTCAAATTGAATTGCATACAATTTCGCAATTCTGTATGAGAAGATGTCGTCATAGTGTTTATAAAAAGACAGATATCATGATGGTCAGTGTAATCCGGCAGCTATTAGATCAGTAACGGAGTCATCTTCGCTTGCCAAGGTCTCTTGTCCGGGCAGCTGGATACTCCCCGAAATGAGAAGTGGGAAGTAACTGACCCGTGCGAGCGGACGATGTACATGTATGGAGTGGGGCAAATGGGCTCTCTACTGTTGTTTTCATTTTGAAAGTCGCAAGTTACCCATGCCATGAAGTTCTATGTATCACCTTCAATTCGATAATTCTATTCTTGTCACAGCCCCAGGGAAATTTTTCTGTGATAAATTTCAGAAAAAAGTGTATCCGCTAGTCTGACTTCCTCTGTTTTACCTCGATCCAAACTTCTCGTATTTTTAAAACAAAGCGAGAATTGATCGTTTTCTTTGTTCACTTTGGGTTGGCCTAATGGGCGGAAGATATGAGCAAAATCAAACGACTTTTTTCGTTTTTTGGTGTTTTTTTCGTTGCCATATTACAGGAATCATCTCATTTAGCATAAGTATGAACAGCGATGTCGTCAATGACAACCGAGTCAGTTGCAATTTAGTAGTTACTGAGAACTGTCTCAAGTTGGTTAGTGTCACAAACCTACTATACAGAAAACCGTACGAGCGACTTGCAAGTGTGACGGTCTGGCAACAACTAATGCACATCTGTAATTTGTAAAATCACTTTCTTAATTCCCATGGAGAGTGCATTTTGTTCGTGAAGATGTTTACGAAAGAGCTGTTCGCTACTTTCTGAGAACAAAAATTATCATCGTCAAGATGCTAACAGGTAATTATTTCCCGGGAATATTTTGGTGGGCCTTTAGGCTGAAGTCGACTGACCGGACTGTTCTACCTTAGCCCTAGCTGCGCCCAGAAAAAGACACATCAAAGCCAGCGGTTAAAGATATGTGATTACTTGGAACAAAACTTAAACGATATCATCCAAAAGGAAATCTCCGAGTCCCGGTCGCGACTTGATCGAATAAATCCGAGCATATAGCAGATCGTGGATGATTTTGCCCAATAATTATCTACGAGTTTATCATTTGATCTATTCATATAGTTCATGATAATCTGAAAATTTTAGGAGTGTTGTGGTAATTATGGAAGTACACAGTGTTGGTTCTGTGCTATCGTGGATTGTAAAACAAGTGAGGGCGCTCCATCTTCAATTACTAACTCTTTCTTTTTCGCTCGCATGCGCACGATGCACATATTTGATGAGCCCGCTTTGGCCGTTCCATTCGTGTATATCTTTATACCCGTTTGCGTGCTTGCGTGCTCGTTCACAACACGCATACGTAAGACCGCGTTTCAGCGATTTGGCACGGTGTCTGATCATACAATGAACTTGTCCGCATGACAGTTTAAATCAGATGCATTAGAAATTTGTCACGTTGTATCTGATGTTAATAGATATAGATAGATAGATAGATAGATAGATAGATAGATAGACAACCGACAAACAAATGAATAAACAAATAAATAAATAATGTGTATCATAAATAAATTCAAGGTGCTAATGCAATACCCAGATTTCGAAGACAGTTTTTACGGCTAAAACCAACTCCTAAGCGATAAAACACAAAAGCACACATTTCAACCATTAGCGATACATGAAATAACAAGTTCCTTTATTGTAAGGTCACTTGGTCGATAAAATTGTTGTTTTCGTAGTTGATTGTTATTTTCGTAGGGTAACGGCTGTTTACTTTGTGTTATTTTGGTCAGGATCTTTTTCAATGGTGGCTCTTCGTGCAAAAATTGTACCAATACTGGTACCGGTACCAGCTTAAATAGGAGCCTCAGGCAGATTATTTGTATTTATACACACGAATATCACCTGCAGCCAAAACAGGACACATACGTATTGTCTGGGTGAAACATGGACGAAAATATCATGATTGGAATTTATAAATAAAGACGTTCGTTTTACGCTGGCCTGAACAAATTCTTGATAATTTGTGATGAAACTTCATTTCGGAATTTCTGCAAATGCTATGAAAACGTCAACCAAATTTAAATTTCTAATTCATTTTCTGAAGAATGTGAGGCGAGGAGAAAGTGCCATTATTTCGTAAAAGAAATGCGTTGAAGTGTATTCTGTCAAACAGAAAGGCTCAGTGGTGCTTTCATTCCATATTGTGGGCTTTTAGTGAAAATAGGAGAAGCAATTATATTCCTTTCTAAAAACATACGGCGAGAAACAGAATAAAATAAGTGTTTTCTAAAGCCTATGAAACGGAGGGCTGTCAAATCAATGCGATAACAGCGTTCCATCGGGCTAGCACGTCATATATTTATATAAAATTACATGAAGATTCCTGTGGCTACTAGTTACAGAGCTAGTCAAGCACGATATATTGTGTAAATATGTTACTAAGTCCTTCAAACCATTGTCCCGGCGGAAGTAGACCTGTCTCGTTTTATTCACCCAGCACGACGAGATGTTGGCAGTTTCATAGAATGGTGGGGCACGGGAAATATATACATACAATAAGATCATACAATGTGTGTTTGATGGCTATGTTTCAATGGCAATGAAGTTCATCTAAACTTACATCAAAAGCGTTTGCTAGATTATAATTTCTATGCGAAAAAAACGCCTCTTTTTGTATTCATTGCACTTTTCAAACCAATGTAGAGTAGAAAGTAAGAAAAAGACATACCGTAAAATATATAATACGGTAGACAGTTAGGGGTCACGGAAATAGCCCATCATACTAAGTAATGAAGGAAATATGAACACCCTCGATTACGTTGATCGGGTCATTTGGTTCTAAATATTAACCTCAAACGCATGCTTCTCTCCCAATGTATGAATAACCATGTCATTAAATGATTGTTTTATAGGTGTTTTCTGTGCTGATGATATCTCTAATTACAACTGAGAACGACCATCTGTTGACAATTGCTACTACCATAATTATCACGTGGATATCCGAGCAGGAATTAATCCATGTACTATTGAGTTGAAATTCGCCCCGGGTATATTTACAAGATATGCTGTTATAACTTGCACGGTCAGCTGATGTGAAGCGAGCAGTTGGCAAATGTTCCCGCAACCCCTTCGAGCATGCTCGATTAACGCCTGCCTCGCTCTTTACCTAGATGAATTAATCTTCATCACCAGCTGGCGTGTTCTTTTGATGACAGTCGATATGTTATCGCCTATGTCGACAGTATCTGACGTTACACATGTGCATTAACATACTTTGTTAATTATAGTTTACGTTTATGATAAGTGTTG
This sequence comes from Ptychodera flava, assembly GCF_041260155.1. Lineage (NCBI taxonomy): Eukaryota > Metazoa > Hemichordata > Enteropneusta > Ptychoderidae > Ptychodera > Ptychodera flava. The sequence goes on from NC_091934.1 coordinate 40,506,367, forward strand.
GAGTCGCCCCAGGAATTTTTTAATTTCAACTTGATAATGAGTAAATATGACAATGGCAAGTCTGTGATGGCTTAATATTAAACACACAGTCAGCTGTTGAGTCTACGTATGTGTGATGTAAAAAATACTAAATTATGCCATAAATATTTTAAAAAATACCAAATGTCATCAGTCATTAGTTTCTGACACAATACATCTTTCTTTCGTTGCCGAAACTATGAAATGCTTCGATAATTACACGTTCAAAGTGAAAGCGCAAATGTTCGTATGGTCAGAATAATTAACTAGGACTGCTTAATGACCTTAATGAAAATTTAAATCATAACTTGTCTCGTCTGCTAAAAACGGTGTTCTTGCAGACAGCTACGAGTGTTTCTGTCCTGCAGAAAATAACAGTGGGGCGATGGGTGACATATACAACGTGACCAGTGGGCATAGCATATTCATGAACCAACAGCTGCAGTAACACTCGCTGTATACATTACATGTTCTCTTTATATCATCAGCTTTATTAAATTCATCAACGGTAACCATACGATAGCTGAAATGACCGTTTATGACGATTAAATTACGCACGGAACGAAATTTCCTCACAGTGATATCTATTTGTGCTTGCACACCGGTCGCAACCTCCTAATGCCGGTCGCGTGCGCTTAGACAATTAAAAAGCCGTAATTCTACATGTATATCACCTGGGGTATATTTTAATGCAAATACACCAAAAAGACGATATTTTAAAATAATGATGGCTGCCTCAATTACTGTACAAAATGTTCTAACTGTAACTCACACACGTGTTCGCTATCATGAAATACGTCGCCAGCCGGTTGATTTCACATCAGTGGTATATAGTAGTCGTAGTAGTATGTGTCTCTTACCTCAAAATCGACATTGAATTTCGAATCAGCTCTCACGTACTGGTGAAAGCACTCCTGACGTCTGGCGTTCACGATAACGGTGAACTCATAAGTCTTGTAAGGACGACCCTCGGACAGGTCGAAAAACGGGTCGCCCTTCTCGTCGGAGTTTGTCGGCACGCACAAAAATGCCACTATCAAGCACAAGGCATAGGTAACCCAGCTCCAAGATGCCATGATATCAGAGGCGATGGGCACACACGATTTTCGAGAAACGATGTCTACAAACTCGATTTTCCAACTCAAAAATAAAATTAGTTAGGTCTGTCAGCAATAACGTGCATGTTGTGTCTCAAACCGTGTAAACAGTCTGCTAAACAATATTTTCACACGATTCAATGGAAATACACGACAGTTGACATAGGTCTAAACCATTAAGCCGTGGGGTGGGACCAAGTAATCTCTCCCCTGCGACGCAAAGTGTATGTGTCCTCGATAAGAATAAGCTGTAAACCTTTGACATGTAAAATTTGAACTTTTACCTAGAACGCATAATCGGACGAAGTGCTGATATTTAAACCCCCCCCCCCACCACGAACAATTTCAAGCATAGTAAGAGCGCATAGTCAAAAAATTATTATTACAGATTTCTCTTACGTAAAAGTTATTGGCCATTACTACGTCATACGTGTACACAGCTATAAAAGAGTTTATTTCATCACAAACATTTCAATGGTGTGCGGATTAAAAAATGTTCGCAAGCAACGGTCGTTCAGATGCGTAGTGATAAATTACTAAGGAAATGAAATATTAGTATAAAGCTTTCTAAATCACAAGACTTTATTTTAAACACGGAAAAAAGTCGTTCTGCTCTAAAACGATCGTTCATCATATACTACCTTTCTAAAGTGACAACAGACTGCTGTCCCGGGGATTGTCCATATTGCGTGTGAAAATTCGCGATAATCCATGTTTTAAATTTCTAAAACATTCAATCCACAATATCAATCCATAAGCCAAAAACACTAACATTCTTCTTTTCATCTCTTTGTCTGTCAGCCAATCCATTGATCCATAATTCAATCGTCGGTCCTGCTTTTTATCCTCCATCCCCCGTCCACCCCTCCTCCCTTTCCGTCCGCCCGTAAAGCCATCAACACTTCATTGTTGTCAGTCATCTATCCATCCATATGCCTTCTGTTCGTCCATGTGTATATCCACCTCCAGAGGGCGTAACGAACTCCGTTCAGGAAACGCCATGTGTGATAATTTGTAAACAAACGCAATTGAAATTAAATCTATGAATTTAAAAATATTAATTAGTGTAGTATAAAATCAAAACAGCATTATGAAACATAGCAATTTTAATTCAAAAATCCATAATTTGTGACCAATTTTAAATTTTAGAAACCAAGTATAGGCAAGCTGGAAAGCAGCTTCTCATACCCACAATCGAATGGTATCGCCCTGAATAAAATAATAATGCATATTGTATGTTTAGTTATGATGCCCTTAACGCGTAAAAATGCCACGTATCATAAACTTTGAACTATCTGGTTAATGTGTCAAACCCTTGTCACGGCTATGCCATGGCACGTCTGTATTTGCGTATGGCAACATGTCTTTATCTAGCATAAGTGGTGCCATTTTAGCTTTATTTAAAGAAAAAATGTTAGATTTTCGTAGTTTTAGATTTTCCAAGCTTGATATTTAAATGTTTTACAGCTGCACTGTATTTATAAGAGGTTTGTATGCGCAAGACGTTTATATATTTGGTTTAATTTGTACATGTATATGTCTGTATCCATATGTGTGAATCTCTAAATCGGTGTCTCTTTGAATATATAATGATCAAGAATTTTGCACAATGTATAAAGGGTGGGGATCTGACCATATGGATTACGGGTTATATTTCCGAGCAAAATTGCTTTTGAAGTTCAGTATACATCGATTATTTGAGGTAGTGGTACATATTACATCAGCCTGTATCACACTTTTCCGTGGTGTTATGCACTCTGCGCCCCTGTCTTAAGAAGGCAGCTTGTTAATCTCAATGCATGACATATGACTTAGGTGTTATGGATCACCCTCTGGCTGGTAAAATGATGACGTGCTGTGCTGGGTAAGGATATGCATCCTTGTTGCTGTTATAGTGCCTGATACATATTGATGTATCAGACACCATACTTTCCCTGTTACTGCCATACTGGACGTTGCATCAATGACTTATGCACTTGTTTGTGTAAAAGTACATAGGTTTTACGTGCGTACAGACATACATATGTGCATAAACGCTGATAAATTATACGTTTATATACATACGTATATACGCGTGTGTGTCTGTGTATATGTGTGTGTTGCAGTACTGAAATTGTAAAAACCTATTGCTGTTGTATAATGTCACAATATGGGATAAAACTAGGTCCAAGTATGTTAAGGTGGTTGGAAAGGCTATTTTTGCACCAATTCTTTTCTCAGAGTTAATGTCAAGTTTCAAGTGTTAGAATCAAGATATTTAGTTCAAATTTTCAGGATAACTCCCTTAGTTAATATTTTCTCCAAAGAATATAAAAATTGTATATTTGCAGCCATGAATTTGAAATATGACACCAGTAAATATTAAAATTTAATTTTTCAGATTTTTTTTACATATTTGAATTTAATAATGATTGGATAGTATTAATATTACCAAATTAGTTATAAATATGTTGACACTATTTATTGTAAGATTTGTACGGCAGGATTTGTAAATAAAATTTGTTTTTATGATTTTACATGGGTTTATATATCAAAAAATTATTAATATATATATATATATATATATATATATATATATATATATATATATATATATATATATATATAATATATTGGTTTAGTGTTTGTTATCTCAAGGAGTGTACAAACGGACCAAACGGACACTGTATGTCGACTTTGTTTTAAGAATACATTTATAGGACGGGCAGAACTATTGTGAGCAGTAGATTAGGAAGGTGCAAATTCGCTGCAAATGGTGGCTTGTATGCGTGAAACCCGACTCATGTTCATTCTGCGTACTTTATGAATTTTTGTTTTTATTTATATACTGCTCAGCAATACTTCATTAAGCACTGTTTTCCTTTTCCCTGCAGTGAATCAGTCACATCGAGTTCTAGCAGAGATTTAGAATAAAGACCATTTTGAATTACAAATGTTAGTGAACATTTGGGGATTTATTTAAAAAATTGTATTATTCCAAATTTTGCACCATTCTCCCTCTTTAGGTTTTGATGGTGAAACAGAAGTTAAAGTTTTATTGACTAAACTGTCGGTGAAAGTTTTGAATTTTCATTTCGAGAGCACCATTCCTTAATTTAGTGAATGACATGGACGAGACTCAATGCAGAGGTGAATAATCGAATAATCGGAAGGGCAATAATTGTAAACTTTCTCATGAACAACACAGAAATAACGTCTCTCGACAAAGGTATTTGACGTTTTGCTTGAGCAATTTCAAATGTTGATATTTTCGCTTTCTATGCATTTGTTTTAATGTTCGGGCAAAGACTCCAGATAAACAACATGCGTTTCACACTGAAATGAAAAGATGGATTTTTGTTCAGGGATCAGATATAATACGGCTGCAAGCTTCAAAGTTAGAACGTTGAAAAGACTGCTGTAAACTGGTGTCTTAAACGACAACTTGTTTTGATTTACTTACGAGTAACTTCAATGAGTATAAACTACATTATTTAGATGAGTATAGTTCTTTACCGGTTCCATGATGCAGTGCGCGCTCGGGTAACAAAGCGCGTACGTTAATCATAGAATTTTTTAGCCATAGGGTTAGTCTGGCAGAGACCCTGCGATTCGCGTTCTTCCCTGTTCATGCTGTTGGAACACGCGCGCGCCCTTCAGAGACGCGACGCGAATCCCAGGGTCTGGACGTTCTTGCAAGCGACCGGTCGGATTTCTGCCTGATCCGGGTACTTTATAGAACTCCACACACCCGTTAATAAAAACAAAAATGACAAGTAGCTTAGCCAAATAAAATGAAAAATGAAAAATAAAACCATACCGCGTATATAGGTTTACTAGCTACTAGTATATATTCTCTCCGCCCGGTTAGATAGGTGTTTCTTTTGAAGTCACAACCCTTATGAATATTCATGTACTTGCAAAAACCGACAGTCGCTGTGTCTGGCAGCGCGTGGCCTTCGAATGGAGTCCCGTCGTGGGCGCGCACAAAACAAGGCACAGCGGCTGTGGAGAGTCTACCATAGGGTATGTGCAGGGTATGTTATACACAGCAGACCTATATTTTTGTCGCCGATGGATACCAAATACACGAGGCATTTTTTTGGCATTGCAAATTTGTGTCATTCTTGGATAACAATCTATTGCACAACACATAATCAGTGTGTTTTTGTTTTTTGTTTATGTTTTGTTTTTGTTTTGAGTGTGTATGCGGTGTTTGACAGAGTCACAGCAATGTATTGTGGGATAACCTGGATAAGGTCTATTGAACAATTTTTAAATGGCATCCGATGATAATTTGAAAAAAAAATAATTTCACAACTTGGACAGCTTATCCGCACCATACACTAGTCTTCAGTTTCATCAATGCGCCAATGACAATCAACTATACTCTCTAGAAATTAACCAGTCACTTCTGCTGTATCTTCCACTGAAAACGGTGTCAACATTATAATATGGGCAATGATGGGTGACACAAAATAAACAAAAGTTGCATGATTCCAAGATCATTCACCATTATCGTATGTTAACGGTAGAACTCTCCTCGGAGACAGATATTTGAACTCTAATACTTTTAAAATTCTATTTTGGTCTCGGCCTACCAATTGTGGGGGCTCATTTTGAAGCTCGTGGAGTGACTGAAATTCTAAACCGCTTAGTTTTGTGAAAATCGAAAAATTAATTTTTCTATAGAGTTAACACAGGCTTGGCGGTCATTTTAAATTTGTGGTAAATATTGGGTAATTTGTTTCTCCAGTAACAAAGTTTCCCTTCATTTTCATTTTTTATTTTTTATTTCGGAAGGGAATGAATCAAAGTTTCCTTGTGGAAATTTTGGGCAAAAGTTTATGTCTTTCAATTACGAGGCGCGACAATATAGATAAAAATAATGCACAATTTTAGACCAATTGAATACCCTCCGCTGACAATCACTCTTCTATCAGTCGATTTGCACACTCGGACAATAATCATTAATACAGTTTGCATTAAATGAATATTTTGTTTTGGAACTGGGCCAGTAGATGACTTTTCCACATTCAAGTACACTTTTAACGGTAGCAGCGAAATCTAAAGCTTCCTGGACAGCCTGAAATTCTCCCAAAAAACTGATACTGCTGTACCATAATTTTATGGATGTAGGCAACTTCAAATTTGGGGTAAATTGTTCAGGCCAGTAGTTAATCATTCTCATCTGGGGGGTTTTACGAACATTTCAACATTTATTCTCTCATAAAATGGTGCAGGTACTTTACTTTTTGGAGGGACAGTGCATTAGGCAGCCGTCATTATTTACGGCCGGGGGGGGGTTGGAGGAATTTCATCGGAAACTCCGAAATTTCGAGTACCCCCTCTAAATATGATGAATTTGAGTAACCCACCTCTCTAACTCAGAAATTTTGACTGACCCCCCCTCCCCTACTTTGAAAAGTCAATACCGATACATATAATTGTAAAATTTTCATAAATAGAGCTGTAGAAAAGACCTTTCAAATCCTGATGTACCCTGCTAGATTATCATCGGTTATCTCATGATGGTTGAAAAAAGGTGAAACCATCGCAACTAAATGAAATTCAAAAGTCACAACAAAATACAGATATAAAAGCTCACGCTATAACCAGTATCTAACCATATAGTATATTATTTAATTCAGATGGGTATCATGACAGGGTTTTCACTAGGATATCTGCCTGGGCAGAATTTGAAAGTACTGGGTGAGAACACACGAGCGCCTGAGGGGGAAAGTTTTCAATTTATTTCGCAAAAAATTGAGTAACCCCTTCTTCCTCTCCACATTCCTCCGACCCTCCAGGCCGTAAATAATGACGCCCCCCCAAAAAAGGCGTTCAACTTTCCTCTTTGTGATAATTGAATAAAAGTAACGAAAAAACTGACCTTTGAAGTTCAGAATGTGGCTGATGTTTCTTTAGCAGCCATGTTTAAATTCACAGTACTTTTGGTGTAATGTAGCCATCAGAAAGAAAATGCGCCATTTTACAAGTGCCGTAAGGGCTGGTACGTATATACGCACCTGCGAGAGTACACTGAGGTTTTGACTTGTGCTATAAATGCTATGTTAACATAATCAATTTGCGACCAGGGTAATTCATCTCTCGAGAAAATAAACAAATATTGATTATTAAATATTGACATTAGGCCCTATTTCATTGAAAATGCATTGCTCACAAATATTGATTTCAATATAAGTTTGAAGACGATAATTGTCCCATGAGCCTTAGTAATAATGCCAAATAAATGAGATATCGTAACTCTCCTTTCCTTACGGTAACTCCCTACAATTCCCTCTCTAAAATGTTGCTTGTAATCCGAATGTAGTTAGGCCTTAATTTCGAAACTTTGCTTTTGCTATGGTGTGAATTATAGAAATGCGAAGATTTGTATTGACCCTAAATTTATTTATTTATTTATTTATTTATTTATTTATTTATTTGTTATGTTTTGTGTTTGTTAAGTTGGTTTTCCTCATTGTTTATTTCTCCCTTCCTACTTTTCTTTCTTCCAAGGCATTCTACAAGCGTCACTTACTCGCTTGGCAAGTTTCTTATAAAGTTACTGGGTTATGTACTTATATATTTAGTAGGCCTACATACACATTTTCATCGTTTTCCTAAAAGCTCATCTTGCCATTCGTGGAATTTTCAATACGTAACTCAAAATGTTCAAACTGGTTTTGACTAGGCTTTGCACCCAAACAAATAGCCTGAGATCTTACTGTTGTTGCGGCATGCCGTTGTCAATAAGCGGTCCTCGAATGACCCGGATATAGCTCGCTTACGTAAACAAGCCAACCGGAAAAGTTCAGAAACTTGTATCAAGTACCCGGATGAGAGAATCAGGAAGGAAGTCAACAGACTTGTTGCAGACGCTAGACGCGACACAACTTCGACCGGTCCCTTGTTATTTGCATTTTTTCGGCTATTTCAGTTCCAATTAATGTGCCTTTTGTGTCCACTGTTCTTTGGATAGCTCGCAGAGCTAAGGCCATGGGTATTTTAAGGCAAATGTCCGCTTGCAACATAGCGTTAGACCAGGGACAGCTCTCTCGCTCGGTGAGTATCGCCAATAATCCATGCACGTTTAATACATCGCAAGTAAGTTCAACCATAGACCTTCGAGAATCTATGTTTTTCTCGAGGGTCTTATGGTTCAACTAAGCACGGAGGGACGTCGGGACCGTGGTTCAAGATAGGAGCTACGATTTGCACCGGCATTATAGTTTCTGCTCGAACTCATTTGGGTGCCTTAAGTTTCAATGTTGTCTATACTCTAATAATTCGTGTCTTGTTCGTTTGAAAGTTTCGTATATCTGACCTGTTTATTCATGTCTGACTCGTTAAAACTTGAGCAGTAAAACTTAATTGCCATCCACCACGTCAAGTAGCTAGCGCACACAATAACATCGTACAGAAATGACCTTGAGGTACTCCAAGTCCAATGAAAGGTATACGGGTGTGTATATCGCCCGAATGGGTCACTTTTACACGAAAACAATGCGTAAATATAGGTCAATTTTTCATTCCGAAAAAAACGTTAAGCAGGGGTCGATAACAAATGTCCCATGCTTTAGGACCCCCCCCCCGCGGGAGGGGGGCATTAATTGCTCACAGAAGTGGAAGGGGTGTGCTGCCGCACGTAGACCTCAAATCTCGTAATTTTAGGACCCCATTTTAGACCTTTAAGACCTTTGAGCCAGGTCAAAAGTCATGGTGTCAAAATTTGCAAAACGATATAAGGGACCGTCTCAGATTGTCGCAGTAGTTCAAAAAGCGAAATTTATTCGTTTAGGGGGGGAGGGGTTTGACCTCCATTCAATTAGTGAACTTCACTTTCGCACTTTTATTTTGTGATCACAAGTTTTCATGTGTTTATTTTAAATTAAAGAAAAACTGCACACTTGTGCCAACAAATTGTAACTTATTCCATCTCGTTTGTGCCCCAAACACAATTTACCGATAGGAACATTGTATCCTAAACATTTCATTCATCAAATTATACAAAGACAAAAAGTATCATTTTTTTAAAAATGTGCTATTTATAAGCGTCTGCTCTAACCACTAGATGTCTTTATTCTCACTTGTTATGCACCTGGTCATAGTCGTTTTAATATGATTGAACATGCCTGGGCCCCCTTGTCAAAGTTTTTCGCTTATTTACTGCCCTTACCAAGTACAAATTGCGTGTTCACAAAGACAAAGAACAGCACAAGAGATGCAAAAAGGGAAAGTAAAATAAAATGAAACTTTTATGCGGTAAAATGCCTGTTAGTACTCAAATCTGATCGTTTACTTTAATTGTAATGTGGCAAGGGGAATACGTCTTTAGTAGCTATAGCAAAATGCAACATTGTACTCTCAGGCAGACATGAACATTTCGCACTTTTGAAGTTTCGTTTAGAGGGAGGGGGGAGGGGGTTTTGATCTAAACGAAGAAATTTCGTTTCTTGAACTTCTGCGACAATCTGAGACGGTCCCTAAGGTAAAAGCAAGCATTTGCCTACTACAATTTACATTGTTGCTGGCCAAGCCTAGCTATGGGTTCATAGCTGTGGTGGTTACAGACGGGATTCCTGTCTTTTACGGGCTGGTTTTGACTTTTACGACTTTTAATGGTGGCCGGGCTAGTAAAAGTCAAAACCGCCCTGTAAAAGACATGAATTCCATCGTAACCACCACAGCTATGGACCCACGTGGCCACAGCTAGGCCAACCAATTGATATCCGAAAAACATTTCTGGGAATACTACAAAATTTGGGTGGAAGAAGATATCTTTCACCTTACCAAATTTTGGTCCAGCTTCTGAAAATTATCAGTTATCTAATAACTAGCACTGGTAGTTCATGTGGCCATGGTCGACCAGCCAGGATAAGCCACTTTGTTTGTATATTTTCTGTTGGGCAAAATTCTTTCATATTATAAGGAGTTCTGACCAATTAGTGACGGTGTTTCAAAATCATGTCGATATTTACTTTGGCTAAAGCCAGGGAGAACCTTCATATGCCACAGAATAAAGGTGAAAATTCCCCAAATTTGTCAAGCAAATCCCTAACACAATTAGAGGTTATAAAACAGTGTGCTTGGGTATTTGGTTGCAAATATAAGATCTCTTGGGTGAAAATTAGCATATTTGGCGGGAAATAATAACCAAGGAAAGCGAGGTGATTATTTCACCCAAATATGCTAATTTTCACCCCAGAGGTCTTATATTCGCAACCAAATACCCAAGCACACACCGTTTATAATCTCATTATAATTTACTTAAGTTAAATACAAGTGAAGAGTGTCGTTATTTAAGACAGAATTTGGAACGAGGGTTCAGGCGCTTTCAACACAAACTCTAAAAAAGAATGGTTTTAGAACGTGCACACATGCACAGTTAATTCCATACAGAGCGGTAACACAACGTATTGATATCGCCATTACACATCGAACTTGAATTTTACTTGCAAAAACGCTCAAAAAATGTGTAAAAAATTATGCTATTGTTACATCGCCGTCACTGCTTATATAAAGTCTTCATTTGTGGGTTCATCGAGCTGCACCACACTAAAATTCAACTATCAAAATCAATCTCAAGCCGTACCCTCGTTGGCATTTTGGTGCGTTTAGCTCTCAAGCTTGAGTTTGAAATTTGCGTGAGCTTAAAAATGTTACGCATCGCGCAGGTCTTCTTGTTGAGAATATAAACCCTGGCTCCAGCCAATCAGATTGCCGGATTCCAGCTAAGCATATTATAATGAGTAATATTTTTGGAATTTACTTGGGTAGATGTTTTCGATTTGGGCAGCACAACCTGCTATGAAAATATCAGGAGTACTTCTCCCATGGGACACACAGTCACTGCACAATGGAGTTGAATACTGTGTTGGCCAGGAAAACACTGTACTGAAATACCAGACCATCCAATAATATTGAATTGAGCATGTATGTCCAGTATTTAAGTCCACTTTGACCAGCCAGAAGCGATGATCAGAACTTGATAATTTAGCCATGGATGGAGGGACTGTGATTTAGCCTTAGGCCAAACAAAGAAAACAGTGCTGTCTCGATAACCCGACTGACCCTATTTTTTACCTGCCGACCCTAAACTTTTTAGAGCTACGTAAACATGGAATTCAAAAAAAAGGAAAAAACCCGTAAAATCAGGCGTTCGTTACTTGGCATTTGATTTTTCCGTTAACGAGGATGTCTTTTACGTTCTTATGTATGATACATATTTCTGGAAATGTTGTGGCCAGTGTTTGACCACCCTGAACCCCTGAAAAATGCATATTTAAAAATAAAAATATTTTCGAAAAAAATTCCTGCCGACCTACCTACCCTATTTTTGAAAACCATTTTATCGGAGCAGCACAATTTACTATTTTTGCCTTATCGTGTATATAGCACTCGATATTAGTGTATTCAGAGGCATATAATTGGGGTTGCCTCTGTTCATCGATCATGTATTGTTTAACAAAAGCACGCTAAACTCAACATGCTGAAGATGCACTGAACACAATGATTATATTGTTTGACATGTTGAAAGATAATGAATGGGTGACAATGCATATATTTGACCCTGGTTTTAGACAGAATAATTTATAAATGAAACCATGGCGAAAATGAATTAATGGTCATGACCATTAATTCATTTTCGCCATGGTTTCATGTATCGTGTCTAAAATCGGAGTTGAATATATGCATGGTCACCCATTCATTCGGTATCTTTCAACATGTCACACAATACAAGTAGTATCTCGTATCGAACAAAATTCATGAAAAATGGCCGACCTTGTCCTTTTAAGCAATAAACCACACTCAGCAACAGTATACCACAAGATTAAAACCAGTTCACATCATATGAGCTTAAGAGATAGCGAGTGCATATATGGAGTGAACCGGTCAAAATTAAGTGGTGTACCTGTTGCTGAAGTGGTTTATTTCTATTATAGGGCTCAGCTGTTGGAGTCGCGCCAGAGGTGAAGATTAGAATTTTCATTTCTGTCTCAACGTGTACATGCAAGTAATGATTCATGATAAGCAATAAGAAAGAATGAAATAGAATTAATTGTTTAATCTGTTACCCTTCAAAATTTTGAGTGGACGCAAAACAATCAAAAGAATTAAATTACTTGTGACCTTATATGACAAACAAATTATATGCAAATTATATGCAAATTGTATACAAACAAATTATATAGATTTTTTTCTGTATTTGTTATAGATTGCCAGAAGATGGAAGAGATTGGTGATCATGGCTGATGATTTTGGAGGTCTAGGTGTCTTTCTCCTGGCTCTATTCCTTCTCAATAATTACAGTGCAGTGAGTGCCCAGGAGACAAATGATGATGTCACAGAACACCTGACTCAAATCTACCAATCAGAGGATGGTCACCAGGCAGCCATCTTGGATGATGTCCTACCCGAAGAATCACTGAAGAATTTGATCATCAAAGGCTATTTCTTCACATCATGGCATTTCCAAGATGACATTAAAATTGCCACAGAGGAGAATAACATTCCATGGAAGAGCGATTTATCACCTGAATTTTTTGAAAACACTCATGTCTGGAAAATTTTACGCGAGTCAATTTCTCATGTCACTAAGTCTGGTGAACTGTATCCATACTCAGTGACGTGCTATCTCCAAAGACGCTTTGATTCAATAACCCTTGAAACAAGAGACCCAGATGATTATCAAATCTTACTGTTTCTTACAAGACGTGTCAAGAAAAATGACTATGGCCATTTGTCCCTGTACGCCCCCTACAGAAATGGGACTCACTCTATCGTCATGACGGCACATCCAAGACATGGCCGCATTGTTTTCTGGAAAGGTGGTCTCTCCCATCTTTATCATCCACCATCAATGAACTACGTCAAGGCAGGGTACATCATCACCATCAAGGCAACTCATTTGACGGGCAGATATGAAGATGCATTGATGGTTTTCAATAAGGTGAATGAAAAACAGAAACGGCTTTTACAATAAAGACAAGACAGTGACATGTTGGAGAAAATTCCATTAGCTGAAACTGTTGATGTATTTCTTAGTATTTTTGTATTGTTTGTAAAATTCATCTTCTTGTTCTCATAGAATCACGTTGAAATTCTGTTAACTCATCAAATAAGCCTAAACCTGTAAAAAATCCAAGGTCATTGTTGGAAACTTAATTCTAGTCACGACTAGAATTAATTCCTGAACATTTAATATTGCAAATTACTCACAACTCATTCTGGTAATAAGACTTCCTCTTTGTATGTCAACATGCTATAGGGGAAAAAAGGAAAGTTTGTTTTTAAATGAAAATAGTGAAAAACATTATCAACAGTTATAGCTATGGTATGGTATAATTTTTAAGATTGCATATATTTGTTGAAGACACTCAAGAAATCAACAAACACAATCAGGCTTGCATGGAGGGTCTTCTACAAAAAGTATGCAATGATGACTCCCTAGGAAAGCTGTAAATTTTAAAATGGCTCAGCTTGAACCAGTTGTCCTTCAGTTTTGCTAATAGTAATATGGTATAATACATTTTCCTGACAGCTTTGTTGTAACTCATTACATATTGTGCGACTGCTGATTAACATTATTATAATAATGAAATCTGAAAAGCCCCATGATCTGATAATTTAAGGTCACTGTTTGATCATACTCTGTCGTCTTTGACAACATATGGTACCAATATCATCATTCCGTCTGTTGCCATCTTACCCTGCTGTTTCAAACACCAGTAGTTGTGCTATTTATTGAAAATATTTTCAAAAATAATATTCAAAAAATTTCAAATACTTAAATATTTAAATTCTGAAATATTTAAATGCAGCAGTATTTTTCAGAAAGATACATTTACCCGAAAAATTGTCAGCAAGTGTGTAGATTATTGTCCAGAATTAATGAACCTTTGAGAAAAGACTGTTGATAACTGTTTGCCATTTTCAAATGAAACCATTCTGTAGCAACAGTTTCAACAGAAAAACCATGTTTCGACAGATTGTTTAGACACATCAAATCAGGATACGATAACCAAGTGCTAAATAATCAGCATTTTTATCACAGTATGGAAATAGAATTCAGTTGGAATACAATGCTCAAATTCACTTTCAATACTGATAGCATTTAATTTCATTACTGAAAGCATTGTTATCTTTACAATGTCATTTAAATGTGTAAAGCTTTTGTGTTGACACTGATAATCAAGGCTGTTAGAATTCTTCAAATTTCAAACAAAAGGTACTAATAACTTGTAATGATCTGTTTTAGTCAGCAAGACTTTTTTACCTAAGTTGTTTAACATTAATGATTTCACAGCAACCTTTCATTATTTCATGCTGGTTTATTTTGTAGTCAAAAAATTATGTTTGGAATTTTACAGTTTATGCAAATTATTGATAAATGGAAAGACTGAGCGCTTTGTTAGGTGTGTTCTACATCAATGACAGGGCTGCAATAATTTTGGGGAAAAAAGTTTGAAAAAGTCACAATTTGCGACAGAGTAGCTAGTTGTCACCATCATTGACAGAATTTTGTTGATATCTGCAATCCAAACAAAGCAATCTGAGAAACAAAAGAGTACTGAAAATATCAGCAGCTCTACTGTTATGTAACCATTTCATTGAACCTTTGATGTTCCCCTCAACTTTTTAACATCTGTTATCTTGTCTCTCTTTACCTTAGAATGCTTTGGAAGAGAAACAGAAACTAGAACGGGTCAACAAGGACAGCTTTCCCAACGTTCCTGGAAAAATACCCACATACAACATGGATGAGCATGTCAAGCGAAAATTTTATGATGCCAATGGAATGTAGGTAGAATGTTTGAAATGATGAAAATCAGAATAACCAATGGCAGTACTTTCATTCAAGCACAGACCTTTCTTGCTCATATGATTTCAAAAACCACATTCAAAGGTCACATTAAACTTTGATCTGAGTGGGGTCAAAGGTTGAATTATAGGTCAGTTTAGCCTTTGACCCGAGTTGGGTAAAAGAGTGCATTAATTTATCCCAGCAGGCATTAAAGCCTCAATGGCTTCATCTTTTCTCATTGTTTTTATCTTTTCAAACTCAAGTTATGTCACATTTATGTATTCACTGAGAGTTGTGTGTCGAGATCTGGTTTCATGTATAGACTTTTATGAGAAATGTGCAAGTGAATTTGTGCAAGTAAATTTATGTGATTAATGCACCAGAGTTGTGGATGCCAATGAAAATCTTTCTTTAAAATTTTGGTAATTACATTCATGTCCAGAGGAAATAATTAAAAATTGATACGATAAAATAGCCGTTTTCTATTCATATACAGCACTGCAGACAGTGTGCAGCTCATAGCTCATAGAAAGCAATTTTGTTAGTTCTAGTGAGAAGTAATGAAAGCAATGTTCAAATAGCAGTAAAAATATTTCAATTTACACAGTGGTTTTTATGTGATTTGGTCAGTATGTGGTGGACATACCATTGCCAAGGATACTGTATCCCACTCAGGGTAACCTTGCCATCATCAATACAGCTTGTACAATGGTATGGTGTAACTGAGAGGAATTGAGAAAAAAACTGGAACTGTATCCTGTAAAGGGGAAGTGTATAAAACAGCATCTTGGTTTTAGAGCATGTTCTAGTAATCTGCCACCAGCACACAATGTCTACCATACGGACTTTGACTTGAGATATCTGCTTGTAACTCTTAATTGCAGGATTGTTGCAATATATGATGATTTATTCACCAAGGAGCAGCTAGATGTCCTCCATGCATACCTGTCATCAGTGGAGGACAATTTCTTCTTTGGTGATGCAGACACTGAGGTCCGAGAAGACAGTGACAACGTTGCATGGATTAAAGCGTTTTCAGTAGGTGACATGACATCCATGACTTTTAAGCAATAATGAATCCCTTCCTATCCTATAGGGGACAAAAACAAAATTTATTTTTATTTGAATCCTTGATGGACCAGGAGGGGGTACATTATTACTATTAATTTATAGTTTTGGCTACGATAGTAAAGTTGTAGATGTAGAAAACATCTTTGGCCACAATTTTCGTTAATCGTCATTGGATTATCAGTAATAATTTGAGGGTATGACGTCACAAAATCCGCTGGTATTGACAAAATATTGACAAAGCTATAATATAATAGTGTCTATAGGGTACCTATTGTATAGTAATGAATTATGGGATAGATCTATAGCTATTCAATTTTTTACCAAACTTCAAGTTGTCAGTATAGATACTGTTTTCATTAAAGCCGCAATTTTTAATCCCAGGTTCTTGCATTGGTGGAGTTCTCCCAGTCAAACACTTGGCCAGTACGATGTTTGATTTTTATAACATTAATTACACAATGATCTCAACCTTTTGTCACCTTTTGCTAATCCTGCAAACAGAGTTTATACACAGTCATTGATGCCCCACCACCAACGCTCGAATTTCGTACAAAATTGTCTTCCAGTCGCATTAGAATTTGAATATAACCACAAAGTTTGGTCAGCAGCAGCTTCACGCTGACCGCTTGGCAGTCTGTCTGCATTTTTGCAGCGGGAAAAAATAAAAAGTGGCATTTTCTGGAGCGTGTGCCTGCGTGCTGCCTGTTTGATGTCCACTTACACAATAAACGCCGCCATAGCATCGCGTCCTTTTAAAGAGAGGCTCCGCCTTTCAAAGACCTCTCTCAGGGTATGATATATCAGGAACCCGAGCTTCAGGGAGAGGATATACATATGTAATATTATCAACCAATTTGATTAAAATCAAATGTTTACAACTCATTTTCTGTCAACATTTCATCTTTTGTATTTATGGTTACCAGTAAAAGGCAAGGACAGCAACAGTGAAAACCATAAAATTTGATAATCAAGCATATCTCTACATCTGATTTTAATCTAATTCGTTGCCGACATCTCACCCTATTATCTGTGGTTAGCTGAAAATTTACCTTTTTTCATAAGGTTTTTGAAATATCACCAAAAATGATTTCAATACAAAGACAGGTTTAGATATTAATTGATAATATGCCTCAGGAAATAACCGAGTTGCTGGGTTACATATCTCTTGATTTCATCACCGTCCCTCCGGACTATGATTTCATCAAGGAATTTTCAATCCTGGGTATCCTGCTCCAGGCTAATTAAATGAAATATTTTAAGTAACACATTCTGGGCTGTAGCTCACACAACTGTTTATGTATCGGTGTCAGATGCAATTATCAAAACAATTGAGATTTGTTTTCAATTTGATTTTGTACATCATGGTGTCCCTCTTTGCAGTTGGATTCATTTGTGAAGAGTAATGTCTGGGATGTTGTGTTTCAAGTCGCCAAGCACGTCAGCGGGGGCAAAGAAGGGTGGTATCCATATGATGTGTCGTTGAACGTTATCAGAGCCGGCGATCACACTCGCATCCATGAAGACTGCGAGGCTTTTGAAGTAAGTGGCGCAATGAAAATGAATATGTCTGCGTGCAATGCTACTGCAGTGCTCAGGGGACTTCAGACAAAAACTTAGTAATGTGATCATGATATAAACAAAAACACATGCATAGAATAATTGTTCAGTAATACGCATATTAGGGAGGGTATGCTCATCTTCATGGATGGTATATTTACATTAGAGTTCACTTCAAAATTCAACATAGTTTCAATATGGTACATGTGTTGAAGTAGCTGAACATCGTGAATTGTTTAGAATCCTAGGTTTAGTATTTTAACCTTTTGAGTGCTGTAATTTTTCCCACCAAAATTTTACTGCCACATTCTACCAATCTTTTATGAATTTTTCTGAAATTTGTTGATAATTTTAGACCAAATGGACATCATGTTTTATTGGCTACAGTTTTTTATCAAAATTTTTGGAAAAATCTGAGATAAATTGACTGTGGTATATTTTATAAAGGTGAGAAAAATTGACGTTGGTGCTCAAACTTTGCAAAAAGTGAACTAACAGGCATGGACCAAGCAAGCTGAGAGAGATGAAAGATAATGTCTCTTAAAAAATTACACAAACTAGGACAATCAAAAGAGCATAAACCATTCAATTTGTCTTTTAAAAGTTTTCATGCAATTATTGGAATCATCTTCATTTTGATCAGCGTACTGCTATATCAGAATCCAGAAAATTAGAATTGTTTCTGGTCATCGTTAATTCAGAGTGTTCAAGAAAATCCTAATCCTAATATAATAAACTATTCACAGCATCATACTAGAAATATTAAGGTAGTGTGCACCTCAAAAGTGAAAGACTTAAACTTTTGCTCAAACTTTCCTGAATGAAACTTTCAATCATTCCCTTACCAAACCAACAATAAAAATCTGGGGTCACCTTGCAAAGTTTGAAACTAGCGAAACAAATTACCCAACATTTTGCGATATTTAAAATTCAAAATGGCCGCCATTCCTGTTTTATGTATGAGGGAAAAATTAAATTTTGGATTTTCGAAAAACTAAGCCCATGAACATTTTTCTTTCTCCAAAAGCTTTAACCCTTTCACCACCATGGTTTGACCCAAATCCATTTTTATCAATGGTGAGTGTGGACCTGTTTACAGGGAATCAGGGGTGAACAGCTTAAAACGAGCCCCCACAAGTGGTAGATCAGAAAAGAATTGTAGAAATTTGAAAGTCTGACTATCTGTCCCCGAGGCGTGTTCTACTTTAACAGACTCAATGAATTATGTGGTAATCTGACTTACCTTTACACTCATATAATGCTTAAAAGGACAAGAAAGTATTTTGAAATCTGTATAAAACAACTGTTGTGGTTATATCATACCAGGTTTTTTTAGGAAAGAAAGGAAAATATCACAACAGTGTTTCACTTTTGCTAACTGTCAAAGATTGAAAACAAATGATTTCTTTTTCTTGACCTAATCACAAATCAAATGGTTATGTTTTACATGAAAGAACAGGTGTTAAACAGTAAAGGTAATGTAGAATGTAACATACAAAGACACTTTATTCATTCTCATCAATGTTCTTATTGTTATTTCAGTATGAATACACATTCTTGATGTACATGAATCCAGACTGGCAGGCCAACAATTACGGAGAAACAGCGTACTTCAACAGAATTGAGAGTCATCCGCTGTACAAGAAACTCGGCGAAGGAAATGAACAGTTTGAACCTTTCTGTGCTGTCAAACCCAAATATGGAAGAGTTGCCATATTTAGAGGTAATGACCCTTTACCTTTTACACTAAATCTGCATATCAGCACAAGTCAGGCTTTTTTTATCAAAATTATTAAATTTATCTCGCAACATTTGAATAATTACATACAGGAAAGAGAATAAGAGACTGTTTGGTTTTATGTCTGTGTGTTCTCAAGAAAAATTATGAATCAAAGCTACATGTAAAACACAGATACATTATATTACAAATTAATACATTTTATCACAAATTAATACATTTTATCACAAAGTAATACATTTTAATGTGATTGCAGTCTCTAGATTTTAAAAGTAGAATAATGTAGATATGTTAATATTTTTTTTTCATTTCGTATGATTTTATAATAAGATACTTTGTCCTTTGATATCACCATGTATTACAATTACAGATATGATGTATTCCATACAAAGTCAGCAATTTCATTTTGCCACTCACCACAGGTATCATTCCACACTCGGCAAGACCACCAAGCAGTGCTGTACCCAATGCTAGGTATACATTTGCCGTCAAAGTTGGGGAGACTGAGAGAATTGCCAAGGCCAAGGCTCTCAGAGAGGTGAGTTCTTCAACCTGCAACATCTACTTCCAACAGAATCTGAAACTTAATCTGATCAAGAAGTGGTGTCTATTGAAGAGTAGCAATAATTTTCACAAAAAAGCACACACCCGTACATAATCCAGTGACAATCTATCACTCAACAAGTGAAGTTTCGTAGTGCATCTGAGATTCCTACAAAAATTATTTTACTGAACATCCTGATGGACTTACCGTATATGTCCCACCCATCCCTGTATTGAATTCCATTGATCCTTCATACCTCATTCTAACCTTTTATTCATTTCTTATCAACACTTCACCCTCCCTCCCTCCCCTCTTATCACCCCTCTTTACTGTCTATCTCTTCATCTTTGCTCCTCAGTCACCAGGGTTTAATTTCACAATTTTGTTGTGTGAGATATTTTCACTTGAATTTAAATTCACAGGTTTTACAAGTAAGACAATAGAATGTTAACATTTACACCAGGATTTCACATAGCGTATTTCATCTGTCAGCAAAGTAGTTGAAATAATCCGGATAAATTAATGCGTTAACAGTAGTTTAGAGGACCAACTGGAATAGGTCAGAGAATTTTATGATTTGCCTTTATACTAATCGCAAGGATTACCAAACTGACTTGCCCCTTAACCATAGCCTCCCCTCTCCCTCCCCGGTCTCCCTCCCCCTCACACTTTCACCTCTTCTGTTTCTATCTGTTTGTAAGTGCACACCGCTATACAGGATGTAGAGTCAAGAGAATATTTAATATGCAACAGAAAAAGGAGCAAAGCAAATGAACAAATCACAGGGAATTAAACTAGCAATAATAACCTTACTACCAAAAAGTGCAATGCCGAAAAAGAGTCTGGATGGCCCAGAATGTATGAACCTGGACAAGGGGCCTGAAACCAGGCTTGGTGACGTCAAGTGTCATGTGCAATAGAAAGATGGGTAAATAGATAACGCATACCAAGATGTCTATGTCAGTATTGTGTAAGTGGCTTAGGGACAGCTACGTCCTGCAAGGGGCCTAGCTCTGTGGACTTACAAACTAGATTTGTGTGCTCTCACAAATCTTTATTTATCATCATCTTTCCATGATTTCTTTCTCCTGGCATTTGAACTTCCAAGATCTCAACACAGGATCAAATTCACTTGCTCCTAACCCCTCCCTCCTCCTCTCACCCACTAACCATACACCACTATGTCTCCCATCCTTACTGGATATCACTGACATCTTTCCGTGATTTCTCTCTCCAGGCATTTGAACTTCCAGAGATCTCAGAGGAGGAACAAGCATTAGTAGATGAACTCATTGAATACAAACATGCCGTTCACTCACCAGGAAAACCGGACAGCTGGCTTGATGAGAAATTAAACCAGCAGCTTGACAAGAAAGAAAGATTTTATATTGAACAAAGAGAAAAAGCCGCCAAACATTTGCTTCAGAATATAGGAGAGCATTAGTAAATGTGATTGTTTTCATCAATCATTAGAGATATAGCAATTTTAAATAAAAATGAAAATTCATTGGTACAATGAAATTACAATGATTGCAATATACTGACTTTGCTATAAAAAATTCATATGATGAGTTTTAATTAGCTTGTCATTTGAATTTAACATTACTGCTCAATTTGCAGTTTTTACCATAAGATAAGTTAACCTACCCTCCCCATTTACATGTGTAGATGTCCTACTTTGTAATAGTAAACAATAGAATTAGACTAAACCATTACAGTGTGAGGAGTGAAGTAACAAATCAGTCAACAAAAATGGATGGCACAGTTGAATGTTGTAGAATTTTAAATTAAACTTGCTACATGCCAACGAAAATACCAGGATGTTGCAGGTCACAGAGGGGTCATGCAAGTATAGCCAGTTACAAGCTTCAGAGAACTCATTGCACATCATGCAGTGATTATATTTTTCAAAAAAGGTTTATAATAATGTCCAAAAATTTTCTGTATGTTTCAGGAAGCACTACAAGAGATGGTTAGTAAATAGCTTTCATTTTTAATGAGCTGTACTGTTGACCAAAATAACATTCAAGATGTTGTATTTTAACTTTCTAGAGCAAGAGATTAACATTTATTTTGCGTGAGGCAAGGTAGTTTGACCCAAATACTTGTAAAAATTTAACAAATTTAGAATATTTTAATAGATTACAAGAGATTACACAGAGATGAAAGAAGAGAAGTCTTAAGGATATGAGAATTCATGCTTTACAAATGTGAAATGTGTAAATATAAGATGTCTATTTTCTTCTCAATGAAAGAGAATTTTCTTTATGACAAACTGGTGTATGTATTTGCCTGTTGATTAGCATACTATGCTAACTACAGTTCCTTCAATGTTTTGAAGAAAGCTGGTCCTTGAATCATGCACAGTCACCTTTTGAAAGGAGCATTCCTTAGTTGCTGAGTGACTGCATTCCATGTGCAAACAATGCCTTACCTGTTGAAAAGGTGGTTCAATAGTGCCATTCATACACAGGCCATTAAAACGCCTCTGAAACGGCACTGGTCCAATACTGTCTTTAAAAGTTACGTCTTAAACGCCCTCACTCGACAGGTATTTGTAACATATATCAAACAACAACCAACATTCAATTCAATTCCTTTCGTAATGGCTACCGAATGAACAGAGCACTACATCTCGTGGCAATAATTGATCTGATGGTGAGATCAGTCTGCTTATCTCAGTCTGGGCGGACGAAAGTAAACAGAGAATGCTGAATGGAACCTGTAGAGACAGCCTCGTTTACAAAAAAAAAATGCCAAAAGTGCTCTACAAAAGGGTTTAACCAGATAGTTGATCAGTGCCACCGCAAGATGAAGACACTGAAACAAATAAGTTGTTGACAGCAATAGGCAGAGCGACAGTACAACCATGGAGGTACCTCCATGGTACCACATTGTTCATGCCAGCCATGCATCTTGTTACAATGCGGTATGCTTTATCATATCTTTTGAATTCGAGAGGGCGCATTAAGACGGCTTAAACACCAAAACGAAGACTTAATTTTGCGCGTGCGGACACAAGCGGACTCAAACTATTAATCCCAAATCACAAACAGTGTCACAGGAACGTTTCAAATTTTTTCCTGTCTGAACGTAGTAAATATGAGCCGTATTACAATGCAAAGTTAATCTGGGGATTTAGGAATGGAATGAAAGGGTTTGACCATTTGCAGTCCAACATTCTTCAGGTGTACCAAAGGACCAACTAGCACTTATATAGACTACAGATATTATCGCAGCCCAGCATTGAGTCAGACAAGAATGACCATGGTCGACTCTTGCCCGGGCTTGGTCTTTCATTCAAAAAACGCTAAAATTTAGTTGGCGTTCATACACATACTAGAGAACAGCTGTGCCCGGGCAAGGTTCGAACTTTCTTTTATAATACAAGCACACACTTTGGTGCCCCACGAAATAAAAAAAAATAATAAACGTATTTCTATACAGTTTTTTGTATTAATTTTCTTTTTTGAAGCAGCTGCAATTTTTTTTTTCAGTAATTAATAACATTGTGCCCAACTCTTAAGGAAATGAAATATCAGAAGCAAATACATAACTCTTCATTTTCAAATTCTTAAAAACTGCAGGTCAAATGACCTTCATATTTGCACAATCTATATCTAGTTAAATTTGATTACTTTACTACTTATGTAGTACATCACAATTAAAATGAATGAAAGTAATAATATCAGAGCTAGTGAAACAACATCTTTATCAGCAAAAATAAATTCTGGTGTATTAATGTTGGTATTGGTAGTAGTAGTAGTAGTAGTAGTAGTAGTAAAAGTAATGGTAGTGGTAGTGGTAGTTGTGGTGGTTGTGGTGGTAGCAGAAACAACATTAACAATAATAATAATACTAACAACAACTACAACGGTGATGGGATGAAGGCAGTAAATGATTGGCTGTGAATTCTTGCTATATCCAGGGTAAGTATGCAAGGTTTTATTTTTGAAAAATGTAACACTACATTCTATATGTATTACAGTGAGTTTTCAAATCCGTTTTCTGCATATGGCACCAAAGTTTCCAACCTAAACTGATATTTTCTACATTCCTGAAGTGCAGAAAATTAAGAAAAACTAGAAAAATGCATCATATATGAGCAAAATCTATTCAGGCATTTTTTGTATATATTTGTAAGGATATGGAAAAATATTGTCATGAACAATGGAAAATAGTGATTGGGAATAAAAATTTATCCCAGCACAAAATGAACAATTTGTAATAGGCTCAAAAGGAACGTACTTAACTTAAAACTTTCATCTGCCTTAAGTTTTTCAAGACTACGTGTTAGGTTTTTTGACCAGATAAAAATATTAAACATTGAAATAGCTTTAAATGCTGGATGGCTTACTTGTATCTTTTGTCTACATAAAAAATATAACAGCAATGAGGCATGTGCTAAAATGGTACTTTTTAGAAAAAAATACTATGTCAATGAATGAATGAAAGGAATAATAATTGATGAACGAATGAGTAAATGAGTGAATAAATGGATGAATGTCAAAACTAGCTAAAATGCCAGAACAGCAATCAGAGGAAATAGATTAACAGGTTTTTAATATCCTGAAAGAGCTTGGACCTGGTCTTTGTTCAATTTCGTCACTGGGTTTTTCCTGTGGACTGCTGGCACAGTTATTGACTTGATGTATCACTTTAAAGAATTTTGAAATGAATACTTTGTAAATCAATGTGCTCTTTTTTATTCTGAGAAAAATGCTGAATAGGAGACAATATCAGGGGTTGTTTGTATCCCTGTCTGTCCACTAGATTTCCTGGTTTGGCATCTACAATGAATACTAGTATTTTAATGTAGTAAAGAAAATTACATATTCAATGGCTGGTCAAGGAAATTACCAATTCTTTGAATGGCAAACTCCATAAAGTGTTTGAAATCGATCTACTGTATATTTCTCTGGAATCTTTTTTAAATTCATAAACACATCATAAAAAAGCAATGACCTAACTCCAATTTATGATAATTATCATAATTTATGGAATACCATACGAATGTCTAAAACACAAATAAAATTGTGATAAAAGCATTCATAAACACGATACAATAGACATTAAATCTCAGGGGTGAGCAAATCAATTTTGATTCTGATGGTCCAAGGCCAAGTATCAAAATTAATCCAGTAATCCTGCAACTTTTTCAGGTGGTCCTGCTTTCATTCCCAATCATTGTTTCATTATTTTATCCATAGTCCACTGGTACATCTGACCACTGACATAAAAACAAGTGAGATCGTGGGAAAAAAATTGTTGGTCCAGGACATAAGACCACTGGCTGTGCTCATCCCTTAATCTACTAGTTGTCTTCAAAATATTTTCTCATTAAAACCATGTGATTAAAATTTTCAAAAACAAGCTTTTACCATTTCCAGTTTGTTCTTCCGCACAACTTTTCTTCAAGGGCCAAGTACATTCTGCATAAGAATAAAAATTATTGTAAATGAGAGTATACATACATATTAAATATAAAGATTTATGAAGAACAAAGTTTTCTACTGTTGTGTTAAGGGACATTTATAGCTGTAACTTTGGCATTTCTGACAATTTTTTCAGTATTTTTTTTGTGTGTGTGTCAACCATGGTTTCATGTCCTACTCAACACAGCATGCAAGAATACAAATATTCTGCTTTGCAACCAGTGTGCGAAATTAAGAGAAAATAGCTTCAGGTCATAAGGGCCTGCACCAAGCCAAAGCTTCAGGTCCTTACAGAAAACTGCCGGTCCTCAATAAATGCAGTTGTTAACGACCATTAAAGTAAACACTCTCTCGACTAATACTATGCTTTTGAATGTTGTAATATTTAATTTTTCATATCCTTTTTTCAATACAAAATGACTATTGTTCACATAGATTGCAGAATAGTGTAAGTGAATGCATCATTCAGCTACATGATATGGAATCTGAAAAAGATCACAGCCCTCATCTTCCTCACTGCCATGCGCACACATTTATCAATGTTTTCCACCACGGGGGGGGGGGGCTATGGGACTAACAAGAGAATTTGACTTTTTTATTTCTAGCCATGTCAAATCCCCCACATTCGGACCATAACATGATGTCAAACACCCAGGGGCCGGCGAATACAGGCTCATGCACTGACTACGTGTGGGTGATGAAAGTGAGACAGTTTGTCTCTCATGACAGTCTATGGGAGATGATGTTCTCTAAATGGCTGTGTAAAATTGTACACTACACCAGGGCATGTGATATTGTGATTTGAATATGGTTGGCGAGCTGAAAATCGTGAGTGGTAGAGAAGTGAGTGAATACCTTAGTACCCTGAAAACGGTCATGAGTAAGGGGAGTGTGTGAATAATTTTTTTTTATGCAAACATTGATCACTACGTCTTTTTTAATTGTAAAGCAGAAGGAAGAAAATACTTGGTATGTATTTTGATATGACGTATGGCTTACTTTCAAAATTTTTCAAAAAATAAATTTGCTTAAATGTGGCCTCTGTTGCATTCATGAAGAAACAGGTGAAGTTATACTTTTAATTAAAAGGACAAGTATCGTAACTTTTTTCTCGATTATAGAAATTGCAGACAACATGAATGGCACACGTCGCCACTCGCGGAAATGAATGCATATTTTCTGATTGAAAAGTTTGACTGAGCGATTGCTGGGTCTCATCGCCTTTTAAAATGATTCTTAAAAGTTTGACAGACACTCTATACTGCTGGAAATGATCGCGACACGATCAGTTAATGATACCGTAAAATCTTAAAAGACGTAATTTTTTGCGATATTTAGGCGTACAGCCCAGGATGACGGTGAGTTTTGCATGCCTGTCGTAAACGGTATACATGGAAACATTTGAAGCCCTACTCTCGGCTTCTGAGAGTATACACGACGGATCGTGCAACTCGACAAAACTGTTATGATAAGGCCGCTATGTTTTATAAAATGTACACTTGTTATCACGTCGATATATATAGTGCTAACAGTCGCGGTTTTGTGAACTTTGGTTGAAGACCAAAGAGCAAGCAAGATGTACTAGTGGTCCAGAAACAAACGTAGCGAAACGTGAACTTGACTGTCGACTGCAGGTAGCACTATTGGGCTGTCGTGTAACATCTTATCCTTGTATTGGGCGTAGTTCAAAACCATGGAGGTAAAAAAATACCTCCATGTTCAAAACCAAATATGTTTAGGCAACAGCACTGTACTCGTAAGAGGTTTTTGTCTCAAACTCTTCTATGAACCGTTTATGTTTTGAACGCGTCTACCAGGACACGAAGTGCGATCAATATCCCCTGTTGCCCCGCACTCCCACGGTGGAAAACATTGATAGGTGCATGACATTTAAGTCTGAATCAATATGATTCAAATTAGTCATTATCTGGATCTGTTACAGGTCTTGACGGAGAAATTTTCATCATCTATTCCAAATTCCAGTCGGTCATAAGGACCGACATGTTGCTAAAAACTTTCGACCCGACGAGAAATCTGTCGGTCTCGGACCGTCGGACCGACGTTAATTTCGCACACTGTTTGCAACATACTCTATATGTGTAGAATCATATTGTTTTTTTTAACAAATGAATTCTAGTCCGAATTTGCATTCAATCAACAATGCTGACTGTAAAAATTCTCAGCTATGTTGATAAGATTAATTCTGAAGATTATACCAAGCTGACGAAAGCAGAACAAGAACCTACCATTTGTAACACAAAACAAAAATACAGAAAAACAGCCAACACTCACAGCGATTGTTTGAGAATGAATTTATCAGTGAGTACATGGTATTTCAAGCTATGTGGCGATGTGAAATTAACTGTGAACATACTCAAAAAAATCACAAATTATGCAAATCATCACCAATAAAACCAGTTATATCTACTTTTCAGTTCTAGCAATTTTCCGTGTGCAACTGTGTACCAACTTTCATTTTAAATTTATCTTCTTGAGATATCAGACCAAGAGACAGAAGGGTGAATTTCAAGACAAAAAAAACTCATGTTACTAGGGTATATTGAATGCAATACCTATGAACAGAAATAATTGTTCCACTCAACCATCTTCACAAGAATTCTATATTTTTTTAAATATAGGCGATACGGATGAAAACACAACATTTACCTGACACAATCTGCTCATCGGGATGCAAATTGTTGACATCTTCTTCTTTAAAAACCAGCTGGTGCATCATCAATCCCTATTTAAATTTTGAAAAAAAAAGAAAAGAAAAGAAAATTAATGTTAATGATAAAATCCCGTACAACGTTAATGTTTACAAAAAGTATATATAAACTGTATTCAATTGGTACATCCTTGAAATTATGAAGCATAGAAAACTTAACAATGGTTTGTGGCTGTGACTTCCATAGTTATAAGGATTATTCGAATGATTACTAATTTTAGAAAATACAAATATATTTTTATTATGTAACCGATGTTAGCCCCAAGGAATTGTTCGATAATTTATAATACAGAACAATATATTTTTTTTTTATTTGTTTATTTATTTAAGCCACATTGCCCCCTCCAGTTAGGCATGTTTGGTCTGCAAAAGTGAAACTATTGTCATTTCTCTGAAATAACATCCTTAATTTTGACATTTGCGTAGAGTCGTTTAGTACATAGATTTGAGCAAGGCGTTAGTGTACGTTATAAAAACTCTCCTTCCTGTACTGAGTTCAGAGTCGTCGCCATCGTCTTGACCTTGTGAGGACACCGCGACATTGCACTTTTATATGAATCCGATATGTACGGCTACTAGACTATACAACATCGAAGTTAGATTGGCTTGGATAGATCTATAAGGTGGTGAAATCTCCGATATATGTCGGATATTTACCCGCGATTTGACAAAATCTAGTATCGTCTGGTATCGAAGTTAGAGTCAGTCCTTGGAAGTCGGGTTTGACAAGACCTGTAAAGTGCTGAAATCTCCGATATATATCGGAAATTTACCCGCGATTTGATAAAATCTAGTATCGTCTGGTATCGAAGTTAGAGTCAGTCCTTGGAAGTCAGGTTTGACCTGAACTGTAAAGTGCTGAAATCTCCGATATATATCGGAAATTTACCCGCGATTTGACACAATCTAGTATCGTCTAGTATCGAAGTTAGAGTCAGTTCTTGGAAGTCGGGTTTGACAAGACCTGTAAAGTGGTGGAATCTCCGATATATATCTGATATTTACCCGCGATTTGACAAAATCTAGTATCGTCTGGTATCGAAGTTAGAGTCAGTTCTTGGAAGTCGGGTTTGACCTGAACTGTAAAGTGCTGAAATCTCCGATATATATCGGATATTTACCCGCGATTTGACACAATCTAGTATCGTCTAGTATCGAAGTTAGAGTCAGTCCTTGGAAGTCGGGTTTGACTAGACCCGTAAGGTGGTGAAATCTCTGATATAAGCTTATATCGGATATTTACCCGCTATTTGACAAAATCTAGTATCGTCTAGTATCGAAGTTAGAGTCAGTTCTCGGGAGTCGGGTTTGACAAGACCTGTTAAGTGGTCAAATCTCCAATATATATTGGATATTTATCCGCGATTTGACAAAATTTTGTATCGTCTAGTAGGCCTATCGAGGTTAGAGTCAATCCTTGGAAGTCGGGTTTCACAAGACCCGTAGGTGGTTAAATCTCCGATATATATATCGGATATTTACCCACGATTTAACAAAATCAATTTGCGACCGAGGTAATTCGTCTCTCGAGAAAATAAACAAATATTGATTATATATTGATATGCATGATTTCATTGAAAATGCATCGTACATAAAAACATTACAACTGAGGCATTGTAATAATGCCCAGTAAATGAGATATCGTAACCTTCCTTTCCTTACGGTCACTCCATACAATTCCCTCTCTAAAATGTTGCTTGTAATCCGAATGTATATAGCCTTAATGTCGAAACTTTGCTTTTGCTATGATGTGAATTATAGAATGCGAAGAAGATTTGTATTGGGCCCCAATTTTATTTATTTATTAATTAATTAATTAATTTAGGCCTATGTATCGATTCATTCATTTATTTATTTGTTATATTTTGTGTTTGTTAGGTTGGTTTTCCTCATGCTTTGTTTATTTTTCCCTTCCTTCTTTTCTTCCTTCTTTCCAAGGCATTCTACAAGCGTCACTTACTCGCTTGGCAAGTTTCCCAGAAAGTTACTGGGTTATGCACTTGTATATTTAGTGCATATACATTTTCAACGTTTTCCAAAAGCTCATCTTGCCATTTGTAGAATTTTCTATACGTAACTCAAATGTTCAAATTGGTTTTGACTAGGCTTTGCACCCAAACAAACAGCCTGAGATCTGACTGTTGCGACATACCGTTGTTGAAAGCGGTCCTAAAATGACCCGGATAAGCTTATACATGTAGCTCGCTTACCTCAGCAAGCGTATTAGGGACCGTCTCAGATTGTCGCAGAAGTTCAAAAAGCGAAATTTATTCGTTTAGGGGGGGGGGGGGAGGGGGTTTGACCTCCATTCAATTAGTGAACTTCACTTTCGCACTTTTATTTTGTGATCACAAGTTTTCGTGTGTTTATTTTAAATTAAAGAAAAACTGCACACTCGTGCCAACAAATTTGTCACTGTTTCCATCTCGTTTGTGCCCCAAACACAATTTACCGATAGGAACATTGTATCCTAAACATTTCATTCATCAAATTATACAAAGACAAAAAGTATCATTTTTCTTTTAAATGTGCTATTTATAAGCGTCTGCTCTAACCACTAGATGTCTTTATTCTCACTTGTTATGCACCTGGTCATAGTCGTTTTGAATATGATTGAACATGCCTGGGCCCCCTTGTCAAAGTTTCTCGCTTATTTACCGCCCCTACCAAGTACAAATTGCGTGTTCACAAAGACAAAGAACAGCACAAGAGATGCAAAAAGGGAAAGTAAAATAAATTAAATTTTTATGCGGTAAAATGCCCTGTTAGTACTCAAATCTGATCGATTACTTTAATTGTAATGTGGCAAGGGATATACGTCTTTAGTAGCTATAGCAAAATGCAAAATTGTACTCTCAGGCAGACATGAACATTTCGCACTTTGAAGTTTCGTTTAGGGGAGGGGGGAGGGGTTTTGATCTAAACGAAGAAATTTCGTTTCTTGAACTTCTGCGACAATCTGAGACGGTCCCTTAGCCAACCGGAAAAGTTCAGAAACTTGTATCAAGTACCCGGATGAGAGAACCTGGTAGAGGTCAACAGGGTCAATTGGCGATTGCAGACGCTAGACTTGACACAACTTCGACCGGTCCCTTGTTATTTGCATTTTTCGGCTATTTCAGTTCCAATTAATGCGCCTTTTTTGTCCACTGTTCTTCCGATAGCAGGCACAGCTAAGGCCATGGGTATTTTAAGGCAAATGTCCGCTTGTAACATAGCGTTAGACCAGGGACAACTCTCTCGCTCGGTTAGCTGTGATATCGCAGCGGGACTTGTGGCGTGTATTGACCGCGCTCGGGTCATTGGGGTCACCGCCCACAGCCCCCAATGACCCGAGCGCGTTCAATACACGCCACAAGTCCCGCTGCGATATCACAGCTATCGCTCGGTGAGTACAATAATTCATGCACCTTACTTGTAAGTTCAATCACGGTCGAGGAACCGTGGTTCAATCAAGCACGGAAGGTACGTCCGGGACCGTGGTTCAAGGCAGGATGGGAGCTGCGATTTGCACCGGCATTAAGTTGCTGATCAAACTCATTATGTTTTTGGTGCCTATCAATGTTGTCTATATACTTGTTAATTCATGTCTTGTTCGTTTGAATGTTTCGTATACACCCTCTAACTCAGTTTTTATATCTGTTTATTCATGTCTGGCTCTTTAAAACTTAAAGTTGCCATCCATCACATCAAGTACCTAGCGCACACAATACATCGTACACAAATGGCCTTGAGGTACTCCAATAGAAAGGTATACGGGTGTGTGTGTCGCCCGAATGGATCACTTTTTCACGAAAACAATCCCTTAATATAGGTCGATTTTTCGTTCGGAAAAAAAAACTATTCAAAGCATGGGTCGATAACAAAGCAAATGTCCCATGCTTTGAGGTATGTAAGGGTAGCTCAAACCCCAAACCGGGACCATGGGGGCCTCAGTCTCCGATGATGATGATGGTGATGATGATGATGATGATTAAATATTTAAAAAATGAAGAAAATAAAAATCAGTTTGGACTCAGTAAATTTGTCATTGTTGTTGTTGTTGTTGTTATTGTTTTTGTTGTTGATAGTATTTGCAGAAAAGAACAAAGTATGCACTGCAAAATTCAATACAGCCTAACTTTGCAGCGCATACTTTGTTCTTTTCTGCAAATATAATCAACAACAACAACAACAATAATAACAACAAAAACAACAAATTTACTGAGTCCAATATATTATTTTTATTTTCCTTCATTTTTTAGTATTTAATCATCATCATCATCATCACCATCATCATCATTGGAGACTGAGGCGGGACTCCCAGCTAAAATACGCTCTGGGACCAGTCCCAGTTGGCCTCCAGGACCAGTCCCAGTCTACTTCAAGGACCGGTCCCAGTTCAACTCTTGGACTGGCCGCAGAGGTGAAGTTAACTTTAATAACCATAATAATAATGGGAAAGAGGTTTCCTAGCGCACTATATGCTTTTTGTAGCAATAGTATGCACTTGTTTCGTTCATGTTCCCTGTGCAGTTGTGAACATTGTGTAAATTTGTATGGAAAAGCTAACATCTCCCAGTTTCATTCTAGGACAGTGCAGGGTCTCATTTCAATTCTGGGACTCGTGGTTCCATAGAGCTATGACAGACATAGACCCTCGAAGGTCTATGGACATGTGCAGACATAGACTGAAATAGAAAACACTAAAACAGCATATGCTAAATAGCTACTAGCTGTCAATGAAGTTTTGATGCAGTGCATGTTGTTGACTTGTTAATTTGTATATTCAAAACCCTTTGTCTTAAAATGTTATCACCTCATTTATGTTAATTCCCTCGCATAACAATGAAATGATTCTGCTGTACATGCACTTCTATTGTTGCAGACCTAATCACTGATGGTTGCCTATCCCCTATTTTTGTTGATCTGTTCAGAAAGAAAGCTAAGTCCAAATTAAGATATCACCCATACTTCAAATGAAATGCAATTCTATGAATTACAGCAAGTTTTTGTTTAATGTTTGTATGCCTTGATGTAGTCTTGCACAGTTATTTTCATCTCCCTTTTTCATCAGTACACGGTCTCTCTATCAATAAGATTTCCACACACACCATAGCACAGGACGTACTATTGCTAAGATTGTGTACATCACAGTTAGGCCAAAGTAAAAATTCTTTGTTTTATGGCCACTCAAACGTTTGAAAACATGAGCGGGAAGGCAGTACCATGGAGGTAGTAGTCTACTACCTCCATGGCAGTACTAAACACATACAAGAAAATTAAACAAGTTATATTCTCGTGATTATTTCCATGTAACAACATAGGGAAGTGTCTGTACAAAAATCATCAGAAACTTCCTTTCATCGTGATAATCATAAGTTATACTACAAGATATGAAAGTTTGAAAACGAAGAGTTGTAGGCAGAAGAGCTTCTCGGTAAAATCCCATTCAAACCATAGACAGTAGAACCTTAGTATGTGCATACAGATGCAAAACAAAGATTTGCTCAGAAAAGTGGTAGGGGTGTGCGGTCCCACGTAAAAAAAACAGGGTCCATTTTAGACCTAAAATCTCGTTATTTTATGACCCATGTTTCAGACCTTTGTGACCTTTGACCCAGGTCAAAAGTCATAGTGTCAATATTTGCAAAACGTTATAGGGTAAAACACAAGCATTTGCCTACCAAAATTTACGACTATGTTGTTGTTGGCCAAGCCAAGCTATGGGTCCATAGCTGTGGTGGTTACAGACGGGAATCCTGCCTTTTACAGGCTGGTTTTGATTTTTATGTTAGGGGTGGACCATTTGATATCCTGGGGGGGCTTGGAAGATTTGGGGAAAAAAAAAGATGCCAGGTGGAGTTGCTCGAAAAAAAAATCTGGCTTTAGGTGGCTGATGGAAAAAAAATTATGGACCATTGCGACTCGGAAAAAAAAATCTTGGCAATTGTTCGATGCACACTGCAGCATCAATAAAAATCAAGCAGTAGCTCTAGAGTTTTATAAAGCATAAACCGTTTCAAGCTTGAGGAACAATAACTGAATATGAACAATTGTACAGTATACATGACCTTCTGATTAGAGGAAGTATGCTGAAATTGAAATTGCTCACCAGTGTTTTCCAGAAATGTGTAAATCTGAATGTAAGGATTTTGTCAAAATACCACAAGAAGAGAGACAGCCTGCAAACATTTTACTATTATCGTTTGCGCATAGAAAACTCATAACAATGAAAAAATGCGTAGAGACTCAATCCAATGCGTAATATTATTACGCATTGGATCGACTCTCTACACATTTTTTCATTGTTATGAGTTTTTCTATGTACGCATGTTTTATTCGTAAATGCGAACACTGTTATAGTGAATTATCTTACCAATGTTTTTCTTAACAAAAGCGAATGTGTTTTGATTAGAATTGAATGAGTTTGATGGTTTTGGGGAAACTACTATGTGGTAATGAAGAATGGAAATGGGCAATGAAATGAGCAGACAGCAGGTGATTTAAGATTAAATGTTACATCTTCACTGCAAATAAACCATAAGTGTGTCATAAATAATACAAACAAAACAAAATCATGTTTGTTTGTTTTGTTGTATGTGAGCCACGTCTAAGACACACAACAAAAGTACAGTTTCAGTCAGTAAATGTCACCTCAGATGCCACCAGAGAAAACCATTTCCACTCCAAAATTTCATTTTTCGCCTTGCGAGAGGGGGGACACCCCCCTTTCGCGCTCTCCCCCCCTCGTTCGCTACGCTCACTCGCCACTCAGTCGCTTCGCTCCCTCGCAGTCCACCCGGCTACTTTCTTAAATTACCCGGCTACTTTCAATGTAAGGACAACAATAACAAGTAAATGCCATAAATGTACATGATTTTACAAATATGTTTTTGTAAAGTGAATCAAAAATGTACATGTATTTACATATCTTTATTTACTTTCTTGAATATAGTCTGTGTGCAATAGAACAGCATCTTGTTACTGGCTGTGAAAAACCAAGCAAACAAACATTGCACCGAAATTTGGTAAAAAAAAATATATCTCGAAGAAGGAAAGTGAAAAAAAAAGTTGCCAGCATATGCCCTGTAGAAAAAAATAATTCATGGTGAAGCACGTGGAAAAAAAATAATGGCTCTCCACCAATCTTCCAAGCCCCCCCCCCCCCCAGGATATCAAATGGTCCACCCCTTACTTTTAATGGTGGCGGGGCTGAAACTCATAAAAGTCAAAACCACCCTTAAAAGGCATGAATTCCATCGTACACCACAGCTATGGACCCACAGCCAGGCCATTCAATGATATCCAAAGAACATTTCTGGAAATACTACAAAATTACCAAATTTCGGTCCAGATTCTGAAATTATCAGTTATCTGCAGTTATAGTCTGACTGGTGTTTTTTTAAAATTCCGAACCACAAGAAGCCTTGCCGTTGTCTCTAATGTGGCCATGGTCAACCTGTACTAGTAGTAGAGCCACTTTGTTTGGATATTTTCTGTTTGGCTAAAATCTCATATAAGGAGTTAACCAATAGTGACGGTGTCTTAAAACATGTCAATATTTGCTTTGGCTAAAGCCAGGGGAACCTTCACATGCCACAGAATAAAGGTGAAAATTCCCCAAATTTGTCAAGCAACTCCCTAACACAATTAGGGGTTATAAACGGAAAGTAAGGGTATATGGTTGTGAATATAAGACCTGTGGGGTGAAAATTAGCATATTTGGTGGGAAATAATAACCGAGCGAAGTGAGGTGATTATTTCACCCAAATATATTAATTTTCACCCCAGAGGTCATATATTTCGCAACCAAATACCCAAGCACACACCGTTTACAACCTCATTATAATTTGCTTAAGTTAAATACAAGTGAACAATGTTGTTATTTAAGACTGAAGTTGGAACGAGGGTTCAGGCGCCCAGCCTCTCAACACAAACTTAAAAAAAAGAACGTTTTAGAATGTGAGTGAGTGCACAGTTCATTCCATACAATGCGGTAACACAACGTATCAATATTGCCATTACACATCAAACTTTAATTTTACTTGAAAAAACACTCCAAAATATTTGTAAAAATTATATTGTTGTTACATCACCGTCGCTACTTATACAAACTCTTCATTTGTGGGTTCATCGAGCTGAACCACACTAAAATTCAACTATCAAAATCAATCTCAAGCCATACACTTGTTTGACATTTTGGCACGTTTAGCTCTCAAGCTTGAGTTCGAAATTTGCATGAGCTTAAAAATGTTACGCAGCGGGCAGGTCTTCTTGTTGAGAATATGCTCCAGCCAATCAGATTGCCAGATTCCAGCTATGAGCATATTATAATGAGTAATATTTTTGGAATTTACTTGGGTAGATGTTTTCGACTTGGGCAGCACAACCTGCTTTGAAAATATCAGAAGTACCTCTCCCGCGGGACACATGGTCTCTGCACAATGAAGTTACCGTGTTGGCCGGGAAAACACTAACTGAAATACCAGACCATCCAGTAGTATTGAATTGAGCAGACATGTAGAGGGATGCTCCGCTTTTAAAAAGAAATCAGGTCACTTGCATAGTATATTGAACCTGCTTATGCGTAGTCAGTTAGCCGCTGGCATGACTATCAAAATATAAAATTGAAATTCTGGTGTCAAACGTCAAAAAGGGAATTTTGAGTGGAAACAAAACAAAGAATTGAATTACTTTGACCATATATGACAAAAAACCATTCATACATTTTTTCTGTATTTGTTATAGATTGCCAGAAGATGGAAGAAATTGGTGATCATGGCTGATGATTTTGGAGGTCTAGGTGTTTTTCTCCTGGTTCTATTCCTTCTCAATAATTACAGTGCAGTTAGTGCCAAGGAGACAAATGATGATGTCACAGAACACCTGACTCAAATCTACCAATCAGAGGATGGTCACCAGGCAGCCATCTTGGATGATGTCCTACCCGAAGAATCACTGAAGAATTTGATCATCAAAGGCTATTTATTCACATCTTGGGATTTCCAAGATGACATTAAATTTGCCCAAGAGGAGAATAACATTCCATGGAAGAGCGATTTATCACCTGAATTTTTTGAAAACACTCATGTCTGGAAAATTTTACGCAAATCAATTTCTCATGTCACTAAGTCTGGTGAACTGTATCCATACTCAGTGACGTGCTATCTCCAAAGACGCTTTGATTCAATAACCCTTGAAACAAGGGACCCAGATGATTATCAAATCTTACTTTTTCTTACCAAACGTGTCAAGAAAAATGACTATGGGCATTTGTCCCTGTACGCTCCCTACAGGAATGAGACTGATCACTCTATCGTCATGACAGCGCATCCAAGACATGGCCGCATTGTTTTCTGGAAAGGTGGTCTCTCCCATCTTTATCATCCACCATCAATGAACTACGTCAAGGCAGGGTACATCATCACCATCAAGGCAACTCATTTGAAAGGCAGATATGAAGATGCATTGAAGCTTTTCCACAAGGTGAATGAAAATGGCTTTTGCAATAAAGACAGCACAGTAAAATGTTGGAGAAAATTCCATTGGCTGAAACTTTTTAGTATTTTTGTATTGTTTGTAAAATACATCTTCTTTCTCATCATATTGAAATACTGTTAACTCATCAAATAAGCCTAAGCCTGTAAAATATCCAAGGTTATTATTGAAAATTAATTCCAGTCAGGACTAGAATTAATTTCTGAACATTTAAGGGAGCATTCAGTTTTTACAGCCGGGGGTGGGCCGGCAAAATCCAGGGGGGGGGGGTCACCTCAAATTTGAAAACTGCAAAGGGGGGTCATGTACTTTTCAAACAGCTCAGAGGGGGGGGTCACTTAATTTTCATAAGCATCTGTCCCGTCAAAAAGCAGTTTCAGTGTTCAGAAATATTCTGGGAGATAAAAATGATTTGCTGCATGATTTCATGCTCTGAAGTCATTTAACTGTAAATCTGAACAAAGTATAATTATCTATTGCATGAACATCTTGACTTGGCAACTCTGAGGCATGTCTTATTGTCAATGGAGCTCACTGAGGGCAATGAACAATTCCTATTACTTACATATTAGAGATATGGCAAGTTTTAAACAGTTACCTGTAGACTAAGAGTACCATGAAAAGTTAAATAATTCTTTTAGGTGAAATTCTAAAATCCAATTTCCTGCGCACATATCCATTTGTAACCACCCTAGTCTAATCAAGTACATTAATATTAATAATCAAGAGTACATAAATACACAGATTTACCTATTATTGTATCCGAAAAAAATTATTCATAGTTTCCTCATAGACTCCCATGTACAGTGAATCTACATTTCGGTGAAATTCCAAAATCCAATTTTTGGCAAACACATCCATTTGTTACCACCCTAGTCTAATCAAATACATTCATATTAATAATCAGGAGTACATAAGTACACAGATTTACCTATTTTTGTATTGGAAAAAAATTGTTCATAGTTTCCTCATAGACTCCCATGTACAGTGAATCTACATTTTGGTGAAATTCCAAAAGCCAATTTTGGCAAACACATCCATTTGTTACCACCCTAGTCTAATCAAGTTCATTGATGTTAATAATCGGGAGTACATAAATACACAGATTTACCTATTTTGTATTGGAAAAAAATTATTTATAGTCTCCTCATAGACTCCCATGTATAGTGGATGAACACTTTCAGTGATATTTCAAAATCAGATTTCTTGT
This sequence comes from Ptychodera flava, assembly GCF_041260155.1. NCBI lineage: Eukaryota > Metazoa > Hemichordata > Enteropneusta > Ptychoderidae > Ptychodera > Ptychodera flava. Next base: position 40,545,034 of record NC_091934.1, read on the forward strand.
ACACATAATATGCACCTTTAACCATCATATTCTAATCAAGTACAATAATGTTAATTATTCAACGTCTGTATATGTTCATGTATATATAGCAAGTTTTTCATTCGAAAAAAAATTGTTCACAATTTTATCATAGACTCCTATATAGGATGAACATTTTTGGTGAAATTTTAAAGTCAAATTTTTTGTTCACATACCAGTTGTAAGTACATTTATGTCAAATATCAAACATCTATAAATGCATAGATATAGTTTTGTATTAAAAAAGTATTAAATAGTTTTCTCATACACTATCATGTATAGTGAATCAACATTATCAACAGCTGATCATCAATTAAATTCAAATATCAAAATTTTTTACACACACGCTTCCGCAAAAATATTGCGATCTACGTGTAATTTCTGTCTAATCCCTTTAAGGGATAATTTCAAAATTATAGCAAGTCAGAAGGGGAATTTGAACATTAACACTTTGTGAGTTTGTAAGGAAGGTCATTTGAAAATATCTGAGAATCTTTTTTTTGATTCTATCCCTCCAAGGTGTATGTGTGTGCAGCTTTACTCAAGCAATGTGGGGGGGGTCATGAAATTTTTGTCATCTTAAAAGGGGGGTCATCAATTTTTTGGTGCAATGGGTAGGGGGGTTCACTTATTTTGATTGATGCACAGGAAGAATTTGCCGGCCCATCCCCGGCCATAATAACTGAACGCTCCCTAATATTGCAAATTGCTCACAACCCTTTCTGGTAACAAGGCCGCCTCTTTATGTGTCAACATGCTATAAGGCAAAAAGGAAAGTTTACTTGTGTTTTTAAATGAAAATAGTGAAAAACATTATCAACAGTTACAGCTATTGTATGGTATACTTTTTAAGATTGCATATATTTGTTGAAGATACTAAAGAAATCAGCAAACACAATCAGGCTAGCATGGAGGGTCTTCTACAAAAAGTATGCAATGATGACTCCCTAGGAAAGCTGTAAATTTTAAAATGGCTCAGCTTGACCCAATTTTCCTTCAGTTTTGCTAATAGTAATACGGTATAACAATATTTTCCTGACAGCTTTGTTGTAACTCATTACATATTGTGTGACTGCTGATTAACATTATTATAATAATGAAATCTGAAAAGCCCCATGATCTGATAATTTAAGGTCAGTTTGTTCATACTCTGTCGTCCTTGACAACATATTTTACAAATATTATCATTCTGTTTGTTGCCATCTGAACCTACTATTTCAGATGCCAGTAGTTATTCTCTTCATTGAAATTTTTTTCAAAAATGATATTCAAAATATTTCAAATACTAAAATAATTAAATTCTGAAATAAAATGCAGCAGCATTTTTTCAGAAAGACACATTTACCCGAAAAATTGTCAGCAAGTGTGTAGATTATTGTCCAGCATAAATACCTTTGAGAAAAGACATTGAGAACTTTTTGCCATTTACCAATGAAACCATCCTGTAGGAACAGTTTCAACACAAAAACCATATGTTTTGACAGATTGTTTAGACATATCAAATCAGAATAAGATGACAAAGTGCTAAATGATCAGCATAGTTATCACAATGTGGAAATAGAGGATTCAGTTGGATACAATACTCAAATTCACTTTCAACACTGATAACATTGTTATCTTTACAATGTCATTTTAATGTGAAAAGCTTTTGGCTATTGGAATTCCTCAAATTTCAAACAAAAAGTACCAATAACCTGTAATTATGAGATTCAGTCAACAAGAGTTTTTTTTCCAAAGTTGGTTAACTATTAATGATTTCACAGCAACCTTTCAGCTGCTTTATTTTTCAGTCAAAAAATTATGTTTGGAATGTGACAGTTTATGCAAATTATTGATAAATGGAAAGACTGACCACTTTGTTAGGTGTGTTCTACATCAATGACAGGGCTGCAATAATTTTTGGAAAAAAGCTTGAAATTGAACTAAAAAAGTCACAATTTGCGACAGAGTAGCTAGTTGTCACCATCATTGACAGAATTTTGTTGATATCTACAATCCAAACAAAGCAATAGAGAAACAAAACAGTACTGAAAATATCAGCAGCTCCACTGTTATGTAACCATTTCATTGAACCTTTGATGTTTCCCTCAACTTTTTAACATCTGTTAACGTGTCTCTTTTTCCTTAGAATGCCTTGGAAGAGAAACAGAAACTGGAACGCGTCACCAAGAACAGCTTTCCGAACGTTCCTGGAAAAATACCCAAATACAACATGGATGAGCATGTCAAGCGAAAATTTTATGATGCCAATGGAATGTAGGTAGAATATTAGAAATGATGAAAATCAGAATAACCAATGGCAGTACTTCCATTCAAGCACAGACCTTTGAGAAATAATGAAAGCATCGTTCAAATAGCAGTAAAAATTGGTCAGTGTGTGGTGGACATACCATTGCCAAGGATACTGTATCCAGCTGGTAGACTAACCTTGCCATCACCAAAACAGCTTGTATAACGGTATGGTGTAACAGTGAGGCATTGAGAGAAAAATTGAAAGATATCATGTAAACGGGAAAGTGTGTAGAAACTGCACTAATTGGTTTCAGAGCAGGAAGTTTTAGTAATCTGCCACCAGCACACAATGTCTACCATACGGACTTTGACTTGAGATATCTGCTTGTGACTCTGATTGCAGGGTTGTTGCAATATATGATGATTTATTCACCAAGGAGCAGCTTGATGCCCTCCATGCGTACCTGTCATCAGTGGAGGACAATTTCTTCTTTGGTGATGCAGACACAGGGGCCCAAGAAGACAGTGACAACGTTGCATGGATTAAAGGTTTTCCAGTACGTGACATCCATGACTTGTGATAATGAATCCCTTCCTGTCCACGGGGGACAAAAGCAAAATTTATTTTTTATTTGAATCCTTGATGGACTAGGAGGGGGTAAATTGTTGCTATTATTATATAGTTTTGGCAACACCAGTGAATTTGTAGATGTAGAAAACATCTGGGGCCACAACACTGGATAATGGGACACATTATCAGCAATAATCTTAGGGTATGACGTCACAAAATTTAACTTGTATTGACAAAGCTATAGTATAATAGTGTCTATAGGGTACATGTATTGCAAGGAATTATTGGATTGATCTAATGCTATTAAATTTTTACCAAACTTCAAGTTGTCAATCAATATAGATATTTTTTCATTAGGAAACTTCTCAGGATGGGACATCTCAGGAACACCTGAGCTTCAAGGAGTATGGATATAATATTGTCAACCAATTTGATTAAAAAATCAAATGTTTATGACTAATTTTCTGTCCATATTTTATCTTTTGTATTCATCTTTTGTTCATTGTCACCAGTAGGGTAGAGAGGTGAGGACAGCAGTAAAGTTCAGTGATCAAGCACATCTCTACATCTGATTTAAATCCGATTGGTTGCCCACATCTGACCCTATTATCTCTGTGGTTATATGGAAATTAACCTTTTTCATATGGTTATTTGAAATATCACCAAAAATGTATTCAATACAAAGACAGGTTTAGATATTAATTGATAATATGCCTTAGGAAATAACCGAGTTGCTTGGTTACAATTTACACTGTCATATCTCTTGATTTCTTCATGGAATTTTCAATCCAGGGAATCCTGCACAGGGCTAAGTGAAATATTTTTAACAGTATGTTCTAGGCTCACATTGCTGTTTATCTGTCATTGTCAGGTGCAATTATCAAAACAATTGAGATTTGTTTTCGATATGATTTTGTACATCATTGTGTCACTCTTTACAGTGTGATTCATTTGTGAAGAGTAATGTCTGGGACGTTGTGTTTCAAGTCGCCAAGCACGTCAGCGGGGGCAAAGAAGGATGGTATCCGTATGATGTGTCGTTGAACGTTATCAGAGCCGGCGATCACACTCGCATCCATGAAGACTGCGGGGCTTTTGAAGTAAGTGACGCAATGAAAATGAATATGTCTGCATGCAATGCTACTGCAGTGTTCATGGGACTTAAAGGTATACAGTCACCTGTAATCTAAATATGCCCATATATGGTCAAAGGGGCGTTCCTTGGTATTCAAAATACCCATGTGAGGGCGCTGTTTTTGAAAAGCAGACACCCACTTAAAATCTGGGATTTGTTAGATTTTCTCTTTCCATGGTAAGGGACTGGACATAAATTACAGGGGGTGGGCCGTTGTTTTTCGAAACACCGCTGCATCAAAAATAGTGACCCTTCAAAAGTTCATGCACAAAAATTAGTGACCCTCCCCCTTATCCGTGCATGAAAATAAGTGACCCTCCCCTCCCCCCAACAAACCCGCAATGTGTTCAAGACCTCCTTCTGACTTGCTATACTTTTGAAGTCCCCTCCCAAAAGGAAGGCAAAATGCGGCCGATATAACGCTTTGTCCAACAAATATCAAATCATATGTGTGTGATAATTCATGTAAATGTACTTTGCTTGAAGTGGCAGGTAAAAAGTGCATGCATGTACAAAAAATGTAATTTTTTGATTTCATCAATAATGTTGATTCACTATGCATGGCAGCCTATGATGAAACTATGAATATTTTTTTCCAATACAAAACTAGGTAAATCTGTGCATTTATGTACACCTAATTATTAGTATTAATGTTCATGACTAGACTACAGTGGTTTCAAGTCAATGGTTGTGCAAGAAATTTGATTTTGGAATTTCACTGAAATGTCCATTCACAATGCATGGCAGCCTATGATGAAACTATGAATATTTTTTTCCAATACAAAACTAGGTAAATCTGTGCATTTATGTACACCTAATTATTAGTATTAATGTTCATGACTAGACTAGAGTGGTTTCAAGTCTATGGTTGTGCAAGAAATTTGATTTTGGAATTTCACTGAAATGTCCATTCACAATGCATGGCAGCCTATGATGAAACTATGAATATTTTTTTCCCAATACAAAACTAGGTAAATCTGTGCATTTATGTACACCTAATTATTAGTATTAATGTTCATGATTAGACTAGAGTGGTTTCAAGTCAATGGTTGTGCAAGAAATTTGATTTTGGAATTTCACTGAAATGTCCATTCACTCTGCATGGCAGCCTATGATGAAACTATGAATATTTTTTTCCAATACAAAACTAGGTTAATCTGTGCATTTATGTACACCTAATTATTAGTATTAATGTTCATGATTAGACTAGAGTGGTTTCAAGTCAATGGTTGTGCAAGAAATTTGATTTTGGAATTTCACTGAAATGTCCATTCACTATGCATGGCAGCCTATGATGAAACTATGAATATTTTTTTTCCAATACAAAACTAGCTAAATCTGTGCATTTATGTACACTAATTATTAGTATTAATGTTCATGATTAGACTACACTGGTTTCAAGTCAATGGTTATGCAAAAAAAATTTGATTTTGGAATTTCACTGAAATGTCCATTCACTATGCATGGCAGCCTATGATGAAACTATGAATATTTTTTTCCCAATACAAAACTAGCTAAATCTGTGCATTTATGTACACCTAATTATTAGTATTAATGTTCATGACTAGACTACAGTGGTTTCAAGTCAATGGTTATGCAAAAAAAATTTGATTTTGGAATTTCACTAAAATGTCCATCACAATGCATGGCAGCCTATGATGAAACTATGAATATTTTTTTCCCAATACAAAACTAGCTAAATCTGTGCATTTATGTACACCTAATTATTAGTATTAATGTTCATGATTAGACTACAGTGGTTTCAAGTCAATGGTTGTGCAAGAAATTTGATTTTGGAATTTCACTGAAATGTCCATTCACTATGCATGGCAGCCTATGATGAAACTATGAATATTTTTTTTCCAATACAAAACTAGCTAAATTTGTGCATTTATGTACTGCCAATTATTAGTATTAATGTTCATGACTAGACTACAGTGGTTTCAAGTCCATGGCTGTGCAAGAAATTTGATTTTGGAATTTCACTGAAATGTCCATTCACAATGCATGGCATCCTATGATGAAACTATGAATATTTTTTTTCCAATACAAAGCTAGGTAAATCTGTGCATTTATGTACACCTAATTATTAGTATTAATGTTCATGATTAGACTAGAGTGGTTTCAAGTCAATGGTTGTGCAAGAAATTTGATTTTGGAATTTCACCGAATGTTGATTCATTATAGGGTACATTGTAGGCTATGAGGAAACTACAAATAACTCATAGGTTATCTGATCCTAAATTGTTATTCAAAAGTTGTTCGACCTGAAGCTTCCAGTTGTTATTGATGACATTTTGCACTATTCTGAACAGTTTGTATTCTGTCAATGTCCTAAAAAAATGAAAAATGTACATACAGCTTCATGAACATGTGACACCGATCCATACCTAATGTATTGTCAATGGGAGAATGATATCTAATAAGTGATCTCCCAAATTTTTATTGAAAGCATCATTATAGGGGACAGTGTATATGTACAATAGAGGAGTTGGATGAGTAGAAATCATGACAACTTAAATCAATGTGGCTGCTTGGATCATCAATACATTGTTTATTATACCCTAAAACTTGCGCCCGAAGGGCGTGCTGAAAATGGAAATGACAGAAAATGAAAGTGCCAGGAGGTATTTTTTCTTTTTTCAGTATTCCATATTCTTTAATACGTGCATATGCAATTTCAGCTTTGATGCATAAAAAAGGTGACCCTCCCCCATAGGCTTGCACAAAATTTTATGACCCTTCAAAAATGCTTGCGTGAAAAATGGCGACCCACCCCCAACAAACACCGCCCCCCCCCTGTAATTTGTGTCCGGTCCCTAACTGTGGCAAAATTGGAACAGGTGACAGTATACCTGTGAGACTATGTAATGTGATCATGATACAAACAAAAACATATGCATAGAATAATTGTCCAGAAATACACTAAGTTATATGCTCGTCTTCATGGATGGTATATGTACATTACAGTTCACTTCAAAGTTCAACATAGTTTCAATTTCGTACATGTGTTAAAGTAGCTGAACATCATGAATTGTTTAGAATAAAAAAGTTAACAATTACAGTACAATTTACAGTGTGTGAATGAAAAAATATTTTTGTAGGAAAATGTAACTTATGAAAACTGCTTTTATAGTGCATAGACTTTAAAACTAGGTTTAGTATTTTAAACTTTGCAAAAAATGAACTAACAGGCACGGACCAAGCAAGCTTGAGTGTGATGAAAGATAATTTCTCCTAAAATTATACAAACTAGGACAATCAAAAGAGCTTAAACTATTGTTTCTGCTCATTGTTAATGCAGAGTGTCCAAGAAAATCCTAATCCTAATATCTTAAACTATTCACAGCATCATATTAGAAATATTAAGCCTTTGAGTGCCGTAATTTTTCCCACCAAAATTTTAGTGCAACATTTTACCATTTTTTATGAATTTTTCTGTAATTTTTTCAATAATTTTGAACAAAATGGACACCACATTTCATTGGCTACAGTTTTTTATCAAAATTTTGGCAAAAATCGGAAAAAATTTGACTGGGGTATATTTTGTAAAGGTGACAAAAATTGACTTTCGCGCTCAAAGGGTTAAGGCAGTGTGCGCCTCGAAAGTGAAAGACTAGAAACATTTGCTCAAACTTTCCTGAATGAAACTTTCAACCATTCTCTTACCAAATAAACAATATAGAAATAACGGGCGATGCGCTGACCATTAATGTTGATTTGTGGGCAAGGGCGAGGGGAAAGCCAAAAATTAAAAGCCTCGCCCGTTAATTTGGCTTTCCTCGAGCCCACGCCCACAAATAAACGTTAATGGTCAGGGCGGAGTCTGTTATTTCCATTATATTAACAGCGAACCCAAGAAAACCGTCAAAATTTCCGAAAATTTCAGGAGCGAACAACAACTGGGCCCCAGAAACTGAGCAATATGCGACGCACTGTCACACCCGCTGTAAAAAATTGGCAAATCCGGAGATGTTTCAGAAAAAAGTTTCTCACATTCCTGGCTACTGGGAGTGCGGGATCGAGAGTGTGGGATAAATCGATCCCACACTCTCAGAAACCGTCCCACACTCTGCAGTAAATATTACACGACCTCTGATTGGATGACAAGTAGTCTGTTTTGTTCCACGCGCAAAATGTTATCCAATGGCACGACGAGTAACACACGGACTAGAACTACAAAGTAAGCAGGTCAAAGTACAGTGGCCAGACGACAGAGTTGTCACAATTTTTGATAATATTGTACCTGTCCAATATGAATTTAGCGCATTTTGTGGTCATGTGAGAAAAAGAATCTCACACACCAAGGACCTGGGATCAGATTTCTCACACTCGTTGGGGATATTTTGTCTCACACTCGCCTGCGGCTCGTGTGAGACAAAATATCCCCAACTCGTGTGAGAAATCTGATCCCAGGTCCTTGGGGGTGTGAGATTCTATTAATCTCAACTTGACCTACAAGTGCTCCATTTTATTTTGTGATTGATTATGATTTACGTTTAAGCTGTAAAGTTACGATACTTTGAGTTGTGTATCTTATTATTCATATTCACGGGCATGTAAACAAACCATTACTGTGTATTTGTGGTCAGTCACGTTGTTCAGCTCGACCAATCAAAATGCGACGGGCAGGGCATGGTAATATAATAAAAATCGGGGGTCATTGGGCAAAGTTTGAAACTAGCGAAAAGAATTACCCAACATTTTGCGATATTTAAAATTCAAAATGGCCGCAATTCCTGTGTTAACTCTATGGGGGGAAAATCAAATTTTGGATTTTAAAAAAACTAAGCCAGTTTTTCTTTCCCCAAGAGCTTTCTAACAAGCCCCCACGAGTGGTAGATCAGAAAAGAACTGTAGAAATTTGTGTGTCCGACTATATCTGTCCCCGAGGCGTGTTCTACCTTAGACTCAATGAATTATGTGGTAATTTGACTTACCTTTACACTCATATAATGCTGTAAAGGACGAGAAAGTATTTTGCAATCTGTATAAAACAACTGTTGTGGTTATATCATACCAGTTTTTTTAAGGAAAGAAAGGAAAATATCTCATCAGTGTTTCACTTTTGATAAATTTCAAGGATCGGAAACAAATGATTTCTTATTCTTGACCTAATCACAAATCTAATGGTTATGTTTCACGAGAAAGGACAGGTATTAAACAAAGGTAGTGTAGAATGTCTTATACAAGTAGATTTTATTCATTCTCGTCATTGTTCTTATTGTTATTTCAGTATGAATACACATTCTTGATGTACATGAATCCAGACTGGAAGACCAACAATTACGGAGAAACGGTGTACTTCAACAAAATTGAGAATCATCCACTGTATGAGAAACTCGGCGAAGGAAATGAGCAGTTTGAACCTTTCTGTGCTGTCAAACCCAAATATGGAAGAGTTGCCATATTTAGAGGTAATGACCCTTTACCTTTGACACTAAATCTGCATATCAGCACAAGTCAGGCTTTTTTTATCGAAATTATTAAATTTATCTCACAACATTTGAATAATTACATACTGGAAAGAGAACAAGAGACTATTTGGTTTGTATATGCCTGTGTGTTCTCAAGAAGAATTATGAATCAAAGGTACATGTAAGATACAGATACATTATAAATTAATCACAAATTAATACATTTTAATGTCACTGCAGTCTCTAGATTTTTAGTAGAATGTAGATATTACATTTTGTTTTATTTCATATGATATTGTTATAAGATACTTAATCTTATGATATATCATGTATGGGATATGCCTTACAATTAAAGGCATGATGTATTCCATAGAAAGTCAGCAATTTCATTTTGTCACTCACCACAGGTATCATTCCACACTCAGCAAGACCACCAAGCAGTGCTGTACCCAATGCTAGGTATACATTTGCCGTCAAAGTTGGGGAGACTGAAAGAATTGCCAAAGCCAAGGCTCTCAGAGAGGTGAGTTCTTCAACCTGCAACATGTACTTCCAACAGAATCTGAAACTTAATCCGATCAGGAAGTGGTGTCTATTGAAGAGTAGAAATAATTTTCATAAAAAAGCACACACCCATACTCAACAAGTGAAGTCTCGTAGTGCATCTGAGATTCCTACAAAAATTATTTTACTGAACATCCTGATGGAAATGTCCCATCCATCCCTGTATTGAATTCCATGGATCCTTCATACCTCATTCTAACCTTTTATTCATTTCTTATCAACACTTCACTCTCTCTTCCTCCCCTCTTATCACCCCCTCTGTACTGTCTATCTCTTTGTCTTTGTTCCTCAGTCACCAAATCATTTGCTAACCAATTCATCTTATCCTCAAATGATCATACCATTCTCCATCACTAAATCTCGCCCCAAGTGGTTAGTTCTTCATCTCGATCACCACGTTTTTCACTCTATGTCAACTGCTAATGCCCTAAAGTAATCTTTTTACTATAACATATTTGTACTGGAAGTGTGTAGAGGCAGAATTTTGTGTTCAAAAGCACCAAGATCCAAGCTTTCTGAAATCAGTGCATTAATTTTCAATAGCAGAATTTCAGGAGATCTGGGGCGCGTTCGATTAATACGATCATGATCGTGATTGGCCAATCATGACTGCACAGTGATCATGCGTTCAAATACGCCCAATAACAATCATGATTGACAATCACAGCAATCATGCCCAAGAACGTGATTGGTGTGAATACAAGATGGCGGACAACACAGCTGTTGATGCTGAAAACACAAACAGGCGGTAATTTTGAAGTTTCAGAAATGTCAACACTTAAAGCAATATTTTTTAGTGTTACTCACAAGATGCTGGTTTAATCGCATCTGTTATATTCAAAATAAAATACCTTGATTTACAACAAAATTTGAAAAAAATGTTTGTTTATTTGCCCATGTGGTCAGGCACACCACCGAGTACAGGAGCGAATGCAGAAGTGAATGCAGAAGGTACAATAAACTATTCCACATGAGGAAGATTTCATGGAAACGTTTACCTATAAACTTATAGCCACGCCATTTACGCAGCCACACTGCAGAAATGCGTCAACATTGAGGGCAGCCATGTCAGCTGAAACTTGATCATCCAGTTTTGTTACTACCTCAATTTGAAAATGATGTCACATATATCACAATCATGATCGTGTGAATGGAACGCGCCCCTGAACAGTGGTTGATATTTCAATTGAAGTAAATACCATTCTACTAGACCAACAGCAATAGATTGCAAGGACTGACCAATTTACAACTAACACTAATTTTCATGGGTTTAATTTCACAATTTTGTTGCTTGAGGGATTGTCACTTAGATCTAAATTTACAGGTTTTTTCAAGTAAGAAAATAGAATCTTAACATTTTCACCAGGTTTCACATAGCAGATTTCATCTGTCAGCAAAGTAGTTAAAATAATACAGATAAATTAACGCTTTTACACTAGGTTAGAGGACCAACTGGAATAGGTCAGAGAATTTTTGGATTGGCCTTTATGCTGATCCCACGGCTTACCAAACTGACTTGCCCCTCAGCCATAGCCTGAGCTCCCTCCCCCTCACACTTTCACCTCTTCCGTTTTTAGCTCACATTTGGTTTTACCAATGTGAGTTTATCGTATAGGCTGAAGTCGATGGCGTCTGTATGTATGTGTGTATGTATGTATGTATGTATGTATGTATGTATGTATGTATGTATGTATGTACGTACAGTATGTCCGTCAACATCAAAAACACGCAAACCGCTGCACGTTTCAGCTTGGTATTTGATGTGTGGATGCATCCTGGGCTATAGATGGGATTTTGTTCAAATGAAGTCTGCATTGCCAAAATTATGCAAATGAGCTTACAAAATGTGAAAATGGTTAAGAATTAATAACTCAAGAACCGCTTTTTTGATTGCTTTGAAAATTTGTGTGCAAGTACCTTAGCTTAATCTCATACAGTTTTATGAATATTGTGAAGATATCCTTAATTTTGTATTTTTGCTGAATTTTTTGGTGATTTTTCTCATTTTCAGTAAAAATTCTTCTTTTCTGAAACCGCCGCCCAATCGCTCTCAAATTTGGGTTGTCTCTTTGCAAGGGTGTTATTCTTCTAATTTGTTGAAATTATGACAAAATTGGGAAAATTACTATTTTTGTGCAATTTTGTCATTTTTGGTCAAAAATCTTAGACAGTGTTTCCTTTTTAAAACCCCTGGACAGACAGCTTTCATATTTCGTACACAAACGTACAGAGATGACAATAGTTAGATATGTGGAAATTGTCCTGAAATATAAAAAATTGTATTTTTAAGACAATATTGTCATTTTTGGTGAAGAAAACTTATCTCAACATTACTTGTTTGATAGCTTTGTAATTTGGTATAAAGTCCCTTGTTTGATAGCTTTGTAATTTGTATAAAGTCCCGAAAGATGTTATTAGATAAATTTTCTGCTCAAAGTGTTGGGAAACCCCAAAATTTGTATATTTTAGGTACTTTTCTCAGTTTGTGACCTTAAATGACCTATACTAACCCAGGATATGTTGTGAGACAATTTAAAAATTTTGAAGGCTGTGAACATAATTTTGTCATATTTGATACCAATCTGTAGAAAATTTGATCCAGAAAACAAAGCTGAGGTGATTTTTTTCATTTGGACCAATTTTTGCAACTTTCTATGTAAGAGATACAAAAACTGATGAGAAATTTGGATCCAGGATAATTCCAGATGTTGTAATCATCACCCACAGTGGAAGGCATTTCACAATCTGTAACTAACTTAAGTGATGTTTACATTAGAATGATAACACTCATGGCATTAATTAAAAATCTCCAAGGTTGTAAATGTACTTCCTGTCATTTGGTCTTATGTAATACCAAGGGGTGGAACATTTGATATGCAGGAGGGGGTAGGGTTTAGAAGATCAATGATGTAGCATTACTTTTTTACCAGATCCCTTGTGCATTTTTTGCCAACTCCCACCTTTTCTTTTTATCAAGCCTTCTCTGTTTTTTGTTGTTGACATTTGCTTGTGTATTTAGGATCTGCTTCTCCCATTGCTATAGAAATTGATATGCATGTTCCTAAAGATGACCTCCAGTACCTAAGTTGGAGACCTTATTTGCTTTTGTCATTCTTGTTTTTCCTGGTTTAAATATTTCTCGAATGGACCAATTCAAACTGAATGTGAGCACATAGTGTCCTTGACGGTATTTTTATCTGTTTGTTAAAGTACTTGCTGCTATGCAGGATGTAGAGTCAAGAGAATATTTAATATGCAACAGAAAAAGGAGCAAAGCAAATGAACAAATCATAGGGAATTAAACTAGCAATAATAACCTTACTACAAAAGCGCAATGCCGAAAAAGAGTCTGGATGGCCCAGAATGTATGAACCTGGACAAGGGGCCTGAAACAAGGCTTGGTGATGTCAAGTGTTGTGTGCAATAGAAAGATGGGTAAATAGATAAAGCATTACCAAGATGTCTATGTCAGTATTGTGTAAGTGGCTTAGGGACAGCTACGTCCTGCAAAGGGACCTAGCTCTCTGGACTTAGACTAGATTTGTGTTATCACACAAATCTTTATTTATCGTCGTTTTTCAATTTCTTTCTTTCTCCAGGCATTTGAACTTCCAGAGATCTCAGAGGAGGAACAAGCATTAGTAGATGAACTCATTGAATACAAACATGCCGTTCACTCACCAGGAAAACCGGACAGCTGGCTTGATGAGAAATTAAACCAGCAGCTTGACAAGAAAGAAAGATTTTATATTGAACAAAGAGAAAAAGCCGCCAAACATTTGCTTCAGAATATAGGAGAGCATTAGTAAATGTGATTTTTTTCATCAATCATTAGAGATATCGCGATTTTAAATACAATGAAAATTCATTGGTACAATGAAATTACAATGATTGCAATATACTGACTTTGCTATAAAAAATTCATATGATGGATTTTAATTAGCATGTTGTCATATGAATTCAACATTACTCCTCAATTTGCTATTTTTGTCATAAGATTAGTTAATCTATCCACCCCATTTTTGTGTGTAGAGGTCCTACTTTGTAGTAGTAAACAATAGAATTGGACAAAACCATTATAGTGAAAGGATTAAAGTGAAAATGCCAGGATGTTACAGGTCACAGAGGGGTCATGCAAGTATGACCAGTTACAAGCTTCAGAGAATACATCGTACATTTTGCCGTGATTATATTTTTAAAGAAAGAACGTTTATAATAATGTCCAAAAATTTTCTGTATGTTTCAGGAAGCACTACAAGAAATGTTAGTAAATAGCTTTCATTTTAATGAGCTGTACTGTTGACCAGAATAACATTCAAGATGTTGTATTTTAACTTTCTAGAGCGAGAGATGAACATTTATTTTTATGTGAGGCAAGGTAGTTTGGTCCAAATACTTGTAAAAATTAAACTCAGAATATTTTAATAGATTACAAGAGATTTCACAGAGATGAAAGAAGAGAATGTGAGAATTCATGCTTTACAAATGTGAAATGTGTAAATATAAGATGTCTATTTTCTTCTCAATGAAAGAAAGTTTTCTTTATGACAAACTGATGTATGTATTTTCCTGTTGATTAGCATACTATGCTTCCTACAGTTCATTCAATGTTTTGAAGAAAGCTGGTCCTTGAATCATGCACAGTCACCTTTTGAAAGGAGCATTCCTTAGTTGCTGAGTGACTGCATTCCGTGTGCAAACAATGGCTTACCTGTTGAAAAGGTGGTTCAATAGTACCGTTCATACACAGGCCATTAAAACGCCTCTGAAACGGCACTGGTCCAACACTGTCTTAAAAAGTTACGTGTGGACGCTACCAAGTGGTTCTGAAACGTTTCAAATTTGAGATGGTTTAGCTGACCAGACCTGACCCAGTGTAGGGATTAACTAGAAAACTTTTTTATAATAGCTATATTTTACCACACTTTGATTACTGTTGTCATTTATGGGGAGCATCACCGTTTATGAAAGGGTTGCATAAGATTCAGAAACGTGCTATCAGAGTGATGTGTGATGCAAGGTATAATGCTTCGACCGAGCATTTATTTAAAACGATGCATATAATGCCATTACCAGATAGAATAATTTATAAGAATGTTTGTATGGTTTTTAAATGTTTAAATAATCTTGCACAGCAATATTTGACAAGTCTTTTTACCGAAATTGATATAAAAGAGTTACAAGATCCAAGATGCAAAAATTGTTAGTGGTTCCTGCAACAAATAAGGATTTTTATCGAAAAAGGGTTTACTGTAAATAGTGCCATGCCAATCAGTGGAATGTTGATTTAAATATAAGATCTAGTAACTCATTGAGCAGTTTTGAAACTGCTTACCTGAAAGCTTATTGGTATAATTTTTAGCTCACATTTGGTGTACCAATGTGAGGTTATCGTATAAGCTGAATCAGTTCATTTGCATCTGATTTGCATGTCTGTATATTTGTGGGTATGTGCGGATGTATGTCCGTCACACACAAAGGCTCCCATACCGCCAAAGCTACCGTCTCAGTATTTGGTGTACAGGTAGATGTAGGGGTTGAGATGTGAATTTGTTCAAATGAACACATCAGTGTCAAAAATGTGCAAATGAGGTAAGAAAAAGTGAAATCCTGCAAATGTGCAGGCCAGTAAGAAACAGGCCAACTCCACTGATCTTGAATCATTTCCTGTCATTGTTTATGAACTGTTACATATTAACAGACCTGATGAAACCATAGACAGTAGAGGGGGCGAAGACCGTCTATACTCAAACTAAGAGGGGCTTGCTTCTGCTATGCATGTTGCTAAAGTTGACCTCCAGTACCTAAAGTTTCAGACCTTAATTACTTTTGTCATTCCTGTTTTTCTGGTTTAAATATTTCTTGTTTTTCTGGTTGTACTGTGCAGAAATCATTGTCACAACATCAACATAGAATTTTCCTCCACTGAACAGATAGAAACAACATTTATTGTTGATCTTTGGTACCCATACTGATATACCAATTCTGATCAAATTTGAGCGACACCGTATAATTGCGGTATTTTTTGTGTTTGTGAGTTTTAGTTTTCTTGTCAAATTTGTTTTTGTTATCTAGTGTGATTGTGCATTTTTTGTTCTCCTGTGTGCAGGTGGTGACTCCTGGCCACTTGTTTCTGTGCATTGTATTGTTCTAGCTTTGTTAGTCATGTTTCATGTTGTTCTGCTTTGTATAAGTTTGTAGGTTCATCTGAGGGCCCTGGGGAAGATAAGCATATTTATCGAAGCTTACCAGGCTACCCTCGTTAAACAAGGTTTAATAAATAAATAAATAAATAAAACTCTATTGGCAACTCGCTGTGTAGACAGACTGAGCCACTTCAGAGCCGTCTTAAACGCCCTCACTCGACAGGTATTTGTAACATATATCAAACAACAACCAACATTTCAATTCAATTCCTTTCGTAATGGCTACCGAATGAACAGAGCACTACATCTCGTGGCGATAATTGATCTGATGGTGAGATCAGTCTGCTTACCTCAGTCTGGGCGGACGAAAGTATACAAAGAATGCTGAACGGAACCTGTAGAGACAGCCTCGTTTACAAAAAAAAAATTGCCAAAAGTGCTCTACAAAAGGGTTTAACCACATAGTTGATCAGTGCCACCACAAGATGAAGACACTGAAACAAATAAGTTGTTGACAGCAATAGGCGGAGCGACAGTACAACCATGGAGGTACCTCCATGGTACCACATTGTTCATGCCAGCCATGCATCTTGTTACATAATTCGGTATGCTTTGTCATATCTTTTGAATTCGAGAGGGCGCATTAAGACGGCTTAAACACCAAAACAAAGACTTAATTTTGCGCTTGTGGACACAAGTGGACTCAAACTATTAATCCCTGTGTTTGCAAATCACAGACAGTGTCACAGGAACGTTTCAAATTTTTTCCTGTCTGAACGTAGTAAATATGAGCCGTATCACAATGCAAAGTTAATCTAGGGATTTAAATTCCTAAACACATCATAAAAAGCAATGACCTAACTCCAATTTACGATTATTATCATAGTTTATGATGACATTCCATACAAATGTCCAAAACACAAATAAAATTGTGATTAAACCATTCACAAACGCAATACAATAGACATTAAATCTCTGGGGTGAGCAAATCCATTTTGATTCTGATAGTCAAAGGCCAAGTAACAAAATTAATCCAGTAATCCTGCAACTTTTTCAGGTGGTCCCGCTTTCATTCCCAATCATTGTTTCATTATTTTATCCATAGTCCACTGGTACATCTGACCACTGACATAAAAACAAGTGAGATCGAATCGTGGGCAAAAAATTGTTGGTCCAGGACATAAGACCACTGGCTGTGCTCATCCCTTAATCTACTAGTTGTGTTCAAAATATTTTCTCATTAAAACCATGTGATTAAAATTTTCAAAACCAAGCTTTTACCATTTCCAGTTTGTTCTTGCGCACAGCTTTTCCTCAAGGGCCAAGTACATTCTGCATAAGAATAAAAATTATTATAAATGAGAGTATACATACATATTAAATATAAAGATTTATGAAGAACAAAGTTTTCTACTGTTGTGTTAAGGGACATTTATAGCTGTAACTTTGGCATTTCTGACAATTTTTTCAGTATTTTTTTTGTGTGTGTGTCAACCATGGTTTCATGTCCTACTCAACACAGTATGCAAGAATACAAATATTCGGCTTTGCAACATACTCTCTATATGTGTAGAGCCGTTGTTATTATTAACAAATGAATTCCAGTCCAAACTTGCATTCAATCAACAATGCTGACTGTAAAAATTCTCAGCTATGTTGATAAGATTAATTCTGAAGATTATACCAAGCTGACGAAAGCAGAACAAGAACCTACCATTTGTAACACAAAACAAAAATACAGAAAAACAGCCAACACTGACAGCGATTGTTTGAGAATGAATTTATCAGTGAGTACATGGTATTTCAAGCTATGTGGCGATGTGAAATGAAGTGTAAACATACTCAAAAAATCACAAATTATGCAAATCATCACCAATAAAACCAGTTATATCTACTTTTCAGTTCTAGCAATTTCCCGTGTGCAACTGTGTACCAACTTTCATTTTAAATTTATCAGCTGTTCTTGAGATATCAGACAAAGAGACAGAAGGGTAAACTTCAAAACAAAGCAAACTTATCTTACAAGGGTCTATTGAATGCAATACCTTGAACAGAAATAATTGTTCCACTCAACCATCTTCACAAGAATTCTATATTTTTTTTAAATATAAGCGTTACGGATGAAAAAACAACATTTAGGGCCTGCCTGACACAATCTGCTCATCGGGATGCAAATTGTTGACATATTCTTCTTTATCAGAGTAAAAACCAGCTGGTGCATCATCAATCCCTATTTAAATTTTGAAAAAAAAAGAAAAGAAATGTTAATGATAAAATCCCGTACAACGTTAATGTTTACAAAAAGTATATATAAACAGATGTAGACTCTTGAATTTATGAAGCATAGAAAACTTAACAATGGTTTGTGGCTGTGACTTCCATAGTTATAAGGATTATTTGCATGATTACTTATTTTAGTTATACTAACATATTTTCTTGTATAACTGATCTGAGCCCTAGAGATTAATTGTTCGATAATTTGCAATATAGAACAGCATAATTGCTTTTCCTTAATTATTCATTTTAGCTATACTGGCACCTACAGTTAAGGATGTTTGGTCTACAAAAGTCAAAGTACTGTCATTTCTTTAAAATAACTTCCTTAATTTTGACATTTGCGTAGAGTCGTTTAGTACATAGATTTGAGCAAGGCGTTAGTGTACGTTATAAAAACTCTCCTTCCTGTACCGAGTTCAGAGTCGTCGCCATCGTCTTGACCTTGTGAGGACACCGCGACATTGCACTTTTATATGAATCCGATATTTACGGCTACTAGACTATACAACATCGAAGTTAGATTGGCTTGGATAGATCTATAAGGTGGTGAAATCTCCGATATATGTCGGATATTTACCCGCGATTTGACAAAATCTAGTATCGTCTGGTATCGAAGTTAGAGTCAGTCCTTTGAAGTCGGGTTTGACAAGACCTGTAAAGTGCTGAAATCTTCGATATATATCGGAAATTTACCCGCGATTTGATAAAATCTAGTATCGTCTGGTATCGAAGTTAGAGTCAGTCCTTGCAAGTCGGGTTTGACTGTACTGTAAAGTGCTGAAATCTCCGATATATATCGGATATTTACCCGCGATTTGACAAAATCTAGTATCGTCTAATCGAAGTTAGAGTCAGTTCTTGGAAGTCGGGTTTGACAAGACCTGTAAAGTGGTGGAATCTCCGATATATATCTGATATTTACCCGCGATTTGACAAAATCTAGTATCGTCTAGTATCGAAGTTAGAGTCAGTTCTTGGAAGTCGGGTTTGACCTGAACTGTAAAGTGCTGAAATCTCCGATATATATCGGATATGTACCCGCGATTTGACACAATCTATAGTATAGTCTAGTATCGAAGTTAGAGCCAGTCCTTGGAAGTCGGGTTTGACAATACCAGTAATATAAGGTGGTAAAATCTCTGATATATATCGGATATTTACCCGCTATTGGACAAAATCTAGTATCGTCTAGTGTCGAAGTTAGAGTCAGTTCTTGGGAGTCGGATTTGACAAGACCTGTAAAGTGGTCAAATCTCCGATATATATCGGATATTTATCCGCGATTTGACAAAATTTTGTATCGTCTAGTAGGCCAATCGAGGTTAGAGTCAATCCTTGAAAGTCGGGTACGGTTTCACAAGACCCGTAGGTGGTGAAATCTCCGATATATATATCGGATATTTACCCGCGATTTAACAAAATCAATTAGCGACCAAGGTAATTCGTCTCTCGAGAAAATAAACAAATATTGATTATATATTGACATGCATGATTTCATTGAAAATGCATCGTACATAAAAACATTACAACTGAGGCATTGTAATAATGCCCAGTAAATGAGATATCGTAACCTTCCTTTCCTTACGGTAACTCCATACAATTCCCTCTCTGAAATGTTGCTTGTAATCCGAATGTATATAGCCTTAATTTCGAAACTTTGCTTTTGCTATGGTGTGAATTATAGAATGCGAAGAAGATTTGTATTGGGCCCCAATTTTATTTATTTATTAATTAATTAATTTATGTCTATCTATTTATTTATTTATTTATTTACTTGTTATATTTTGTGTTTGTTAGGTTGGTTTTCCTCATGCTTTGTTTATTTTTCCCTTCCTTCTTTTCTTCTTTCCTTTCAAGGCATTCTACAAGCGTCACTTACTCGCTTGGCAAGTTTCCCAGAAAGTTACTGGGTTATGCACTAGTAAGCTTATATTTAGTACATAAGCTTATACATTTTCAACGTTTTCCAAAAAGCTCATCTTGCCATTTGTAGAATTTTCTATACGTAACTCAAAATGTTCAAACTGGTTTTGACTAGGCTTTGCACCCAAACAAACAGCCTGAGATCTGACTGTTGCGACATACCGTTGTTGAAAGCGGTCCTAAAATGACCCGGATAAGCTTTTACATGTAGCTCGCTTACGTCAGCAAGCGTAAGCCAACCGGGAAAGTTCAGAAACTTGTATCAAGTACCCGGATGAGAGAACCTGGTAGGAGGTCAACAGGGTCAATTGGTGATTGCAGACGCTAGACGCGACACAACTTCGACCGGTCCCTTGTTATTTGCATTTTTCGGCTATTTCAATTCCAATTAATGCGCCTTTTTTGTCCACTGTTCTTCCGATAGCAGGCACAGCTAAGGCCATGGGTATTTTAAGGCAAATGTCCGCTTGTAACATAGCGTTAGACCAGGGACAACTCTCTCGCTCGGTGAGTACAATAATCCATGCACCTTACTTGTAAGTTCAATCACGGTCGAGGAACCGTGGTTCAATCAAGCACGGAAGGTACGTCCGGGACCGTGGTTCAAGACACAGTTATCGTAATGTTGCTTGGATAGTCGTTCGAGGCGGGCGGCCGCAGGTCGCCGTCTATTTTTCCAAGTAAACGGCGACCTGCGCCGCCCGCCTCGAACGACTATCCAAGCACATTACGATAACCTGTGGTTCAAGGCAGGATGGGAGCTGCGATTTGCACCGGCATTAAGTTGCTGATCAAACTCATTATGTTTTTGGTGCCTATCAATGTTGTCTATATACTTGTTAATTCATGTCTTGTTCGTTTGAAAGTTTCGTATACACCCTCTAACTCACTTTTATATCTGTTTATTCATGTCTGGCTCGTTAAAACTTAAAGTTGCCATCCATCACATCAAGTACCTAGCGCACACAATACATCGTACACAAATGGCCTTGAGGTACTCCAATAGAAAGGTATACGGGTGTGTGTGTCGCCCGAATGGGCCACTTTTTCACGAAAACAATCCCTAAATATAGGTCGATTTTTCGTTCGGAAAAAACCTATTCAAAGCATGGGTCGATAACAAAGCAAATGTCCCATGCTTTGAGGTATAGCTCAAACCCCAAACTGGGACCATAGGGGCCTCAGTCTCCGATGATGATGATGGTGATCATGATGATGATGATTAAATATTTAAAAAATGAAGAAAAATAAAAATATATTTGGACTCAGTAAATTTGTTGTTGTTGTTATTGTTGTTGTTGTTGATAGTATTTGCAGAAAAGAACAAAGTAAGATGAATTTTGCAGCGCATACTTTGTTCTTTTCTGCAAATACTCTCAACAACAACAACAACAACAATAATAATAATAATAATAACAACAACAAATTTACTGAGTCCAAATATATTTTTTCTTCATTTTGAAAAGCTACTTGGTAAAATCCCATTCAAACCATAGACAGTAGAACCTAGTATGTGCATACAGATACAAAACAAAGATTTGCTCAGAGAAGTGGTAGGGGTGTGCGGTCGAACGTAAAAAAACCCAGGGCCCATTTTAGACCCGAAATCTCGTTATTTTATGACCCCAATTTAGACCTTTGTGACCTTTGACCCAGGTCAAAAGTCATTGTGTCAATATTTGCAAAACGTTATAGGGTAAAACACAAGCATTTGCCTACCAAAATTTACGACTATGTTGTTGTTGCCAAGCCAAGCTATGGGTCCATAGCTGTGGTGGTTACAGACGGGATTCCTGCCTTTTACGGGCTGGTTTTGAGTTTTACAACTTTTAATGGTGGCGGGGCTGAAACTCGTAAAAGTCAAAACCACCCCTTAAAAGGCATGAATTCCGTCGTAACCACCACAGCTATGGACCCACAGAAAATTTCTGGAAATACTACAAAATTTGGCTGAAAGAAAATATCTTTCACCCTCACCAAATTTATCAGTTATCTGCAGTTACAGCCTGACTGGTTTTTTTTTTAATTCCAAACCACAAGAAGCCTCGCTGTTCGTCTGTTATGCACTACTAGCTCATGTGGCCATGGTCAACCTGTCATGATAAATACTAGTAGTAGAGCCACTTTGTTTGGATATTTTCTCTTGGGCAAAAATCTCATATAAGGAGTTAACCAATTAGTGACAGTGTCTTAAAACCACATTGTTTTCTCTGCATGTTCATTGAAAGGGGCACTTTCTGCCCCATTCATCAAAATTGGGGGGCAGACTTCACATTTAAAGGGGCAGTCACTTTTGATGTGAATTTTGCCTTCCTATAGCAAACGCTTCTTCAATATCATTGCGATCGTCACCCAGTTCAGTTGTGTCGTATTTGTCGTATGCAGCACATATGCATAGGGTAAACATCAACATGATGATATTTGTCAGCATTTGATGTGCTCGGCCGCTGTCTATCTTCTGTCTAATTGTCACCTACAAGTTTCCCCGACTCAGAATTTGACATATATGTTCCCTCAGATACGATTCGGTCCGAACTTTGGGGCTTAAATCCTTGAAAATATGCACCGATCCCCATGCGCCGATCAAACGATGGTGTTGCATTACACGTGCCTATACACAATGCTAAAGCTCGAATTTTCCCAACTTCCATCATTGATACACACAGTTCGCTGTACTCTGTGCTTTGGTCACCCTCATATGTCAGTATATGTGGAAGTCTTTGCTCGCTGTGTTCTGTGCGCGATTTTCGCGCAGTCAGTGACTTTTTCAGGGCAGACAATGACTCGAAATGCGCAATTTGCGCAATCGCGCAGTCGAGAGAAACCCTGAAACCATGTCAATATTTGCTTTGGCTAAAGCCAGGGAGAACCTTCACGTGCCACAGAATAAAGGTGAAAATTCCCCAAATTTGTTGAGCAAATCCCTAACACAATTAGGGGTTATAAATGGAAAGCAAGGGTATTTGGTTGTGAATATAAGACCTGTGGGGTGAAAATTAGCATGTTTGGTGGGAAATAATAACCAAGCGAAGCGAGGTGATTATTTCACCCAAATATGTTAATTTTCACCCCAGAGGTCTTATATTCGCAACCAAATACCCAAGTACACCATTTATAACCTCATTATAATTTGCTTAAGTTAAATACAAGTGAACAATGTTGTTAAGACCGAAGTTGGAACGAGCGTTTAGGCGCCCAGCCTCTCAACACAAACTTTAAAAAAAAGAACGTTTTAGAACGTGAATGTGTGCACAGTTCATTCCATACAATGCGGTAACACAACATATCAATATTGCCATTACACATCGAACTTGAATTTTACTTGAAAAACCACTCAAAAATATTTGTAAAAAATTATATTGTTGTTACATCACCGTCGCTGCTTATACAAACTCTTCATTTGTGGGTTCATCGAGCTGCACCACACTAAAATTCAACTATCAAAATCAATCTCAAGCCATACACTTGTTTGACATTTTGGCACGTTTAGCTCTCAAGCTGGAGTTCGAAATTTGCATGAGCTTAAAAATGTTACGCAGCGGGCAGGTCTTCTTGTTGAGAATATAAACCCTGGCTCCAGCCAATCAGATTGCCAGATTCCAGCTAAGCATATTATAATGAGTAATATTTTTGGAATTTACTTGGGTAGATGTTTTCGACTTGGGCAGCACAACCTGTTAAAAATATCAGAAGTACCTCTCCCGCGGGACACATGGTCTCTGCACAATGAAGTTACCGTGTTGGCCGGGAAAACACTAACTGAAATACCAGACCATCCAGTAGTATTGAATTGAGCAGACATGTACGTCCAGTATAAAGTCCACTTTGACCAGCTAGAAGCGATGATCGGAACTGGATAATTTAGCCTTATCATGCTTATCGTGAATGTAGCACTCAATCTTAGGCATTTAATTGGGTTCCCTCCATTCATGGAATTGTTTAACAAAAGCATGATAAACTCAACATGCTGAAGAGTACTGAACACAATGATCACAGTCAATATTAGCTTAATACCTTTACTTTATTGCTCAACAACAAACTCAGGGAGTGCGGTAAGGCAAAAATTACAAAACTCAAAGATGCAACCTTCAACAAACAATTGATGAGGCTGCTGCAGGCGGGAGAACTAAAGTACAAGACAGAAATTTCATAAGAGGTAGTTTATCTTTGTGAGTTAAGGGGCCGTCGATAATAAAAGCTGACGCACGACAAACGTAATTCTTTCGTTTAGGGGGGGAGGGGGTAAAAGCTCATTTCGTTTTGTGTGCATCAAAATTGCATAAGGATTTTCTATTGCTTTAGAAGTGCAACTTTGCAGCGAGAACGCAAAACTACCTTCACGTTCACCGAGAACAGAATGATCACAAAATACGGAGACAGAAAAGACAACGAAAAGACATGGATGTGAAATAAAAACTTGTATACTTTTTCAACGTGTATGTGAAAACATTTTCCTACATACGAAATACATTAAAATGTTCTTCCGGTTTTTTTTCATGTGCATGCGGATCGGAGAGGTGCGTGTGGGTTTGTCAGAAACGGCATCATAATACGAAATTGATTTTCGCATAACTTTCGTTTTGAAGGGGGAGGGAGGGGGTTTCAAGTAAAACAAAGGAATTACGTTTCTTTTGCGTCAGCTTTTATTATCGACGGCCCAAAAGATACATGAACTTTTCTGTTAAACATCTGTGCATGACCTTCACACAGGATGATTATTCCCATGGTTACTCCCTTTTTGGAGAGTGTTTAGATTGAAAATGAGCGTGTGCATCTCACCTCTAAATGTATGCTACATTAGCTTGCGATATTAATTTTAAGCAAATAAGCACACTCAGCAACAGTGTACCACAAGATTAAGACTGAGTTCACATCATATGAGCTTAAGAGATAGCGAGTGCATATGGAGTGAACTGGTCAAAATCGAGTGGTATCTCCATTGCTGAGGTGGTTTATTGTTATTATAGGGCTCAGCCATTGGTGTCGCACCAGAGGTTAAGATTTGGAATTTCATTTTCATCTAAAGATGCACAGTTGACATGTACATGGTCAATATTCATGATTAGCAATAAGAAAGATTCAAATAGAATTAATTGTTACCATGGTACTTGCTATATACATTAGCAGGACCACTGTGCATTGCGTAAACAATAAATTCAAACACCCAGTTTACTTGGTCACCCACTGATTTGCACAGTTCACACACGCTCTGTCTGATTAATGCAGAGTTAAAGCCGCAATTTGTTATCCCAGGTTTTCGCATAAGTGGAGTTCTCCTCCCAGTCAAACACTTAGCCTGGATGATGTTTGATTTCTATAACACTAATTGCACAAACTGATCTCAACCTTTTGGCACCTTTTGCTAATCCTGCAACCAGAGTTTGTACAAGCGTTTGATTGATGGTTGGTTCAAACACTCGAATTTCCTAAAAAAATTGTCTTCCAGTCGCGTTAGAATTTAAATATAACCACAGAGTTCGATCGGCAGCAGCTTCGCGTTGACCACTAGGCAGTTTGTCTGCGTTTTTGCCGCCCGAAAAAACTAAAAAAGTTGCATTTTCTGGAGTGTGCGCCCGCGTGTTGCCTGTTTGGTGTCCTCTTACACAATGAACGCCACCATAGATTCGCGCCCTTTTAGAGGGATGCTCCGCCTTTAAAAAGAAATCAGGTCACTTGCATAGTATATTGAACCTGCTTATGCGTAGTCAGTTAGCCGCTGGCATGACTATCAAAATATAAAATTGAAATTCTGGTGTCAAACGTCAAAAAGGGAATTTTGAGTGGAAACAAAACAAAGAATTGAATTACTTTGACCATATATGACAAAAAACCATTCATACATTTTTTCTGTATTTGTTATAGATTGCCAGAAGATGGAAGAAATTGGTGATCATGGCTGATGATTTTGGAGGTCTAGGTGTTTTTCTCCTGGTTCTATTCCTTCTCATAAATTACAGTGCAGTTAGTGCCAAGGAGACAAATGATGATGTCACAGAACACCTGACTCAAATCTACCAATCAGAGGATGGTCACCAGGCAGCCATCTTGGATGATGTCCTACCCGAAGAATCATTGAAGAATTTGATCATCAAAGGCTATTTATTCACATCTTGGGATTTCCAAGATGACATTAAATTTGCCCAAGAGGAGAATAACATTCCATGGAAGAGCGATTTATCACCTGAATTTTTTGAAAACACTCATGTCTGGAAAATTTTTACGCAAATCAATTTCTCATGTCACTTATAAGTCTGGTGAACTGTATCCATACTCAGTGACGTGCTATCTCCAAAGACGCTTTGATTCAATAACCCTTGAACAAGAGACCCAGACGATTATCAAATCTTACTTTTTCTTACAAGACGTATCAAGAAAAATGACTATGGACATTTGTCCCTGTACGCTCCCAACAGGAATGGGACTCACTCTATCGTCATGACAGCGCATCCAAGACATGGCCGCATTGTTTTCTGGAAAGGTGGTCTCTCCCATCTTTATCATCCACCATCAATGAACTACGTCAAGGCAGGGTACATCATCACCATCAAGGCAACTCATTTGAAAGGCAGATATGAAGATGCATTGAAGCTTTTCCACAAGGTGAATGAAAATGGCTTTTGCAATAAAGACAGAACAGTAAAATGTTGGAGAAAATTCCATTGGCTGAAACTTTTTAGTATTTTTGTATTGTTTGTGAAATACATCTCCTTCAGGACTAGAATTAATTTCTGAACATTTAACATTGCAAATTGCTCACAACCCTTTCTGGTAACAAGGCCGCCTCTTTATGTGTCAACATGCTATAGGGGAAACAAGGAAAGTTTATTTGTGTTTTTAATGAAAAAGTGAAAATATTATCAACAGTTATAGCTATGGTATGGTATACTTTTTAAGATTGCATATATTTGTTGAAGACACTCAAGAAATCAGCAAACACAATCAGGCTAGCATGGAGGTCTTTTACAAAAAGTATGCAATGATGACTCCCTAGGAAAGCTGTAAATTTTAAAATTGCTCAGCTTGAACCAGTTGTCCTTCAGTTTTGCTAATAGTAATAGTAATACAGTATAATACATTTTCCTGACAGCTTTGTTGTAACTTATTACATATTGTGTGACTGCTGATTAACATGATTATAATAATGAAATCTGAAAAGCCCCATGATTGTTCATACTCTGTCGTCCTTAAATATTTACAAATATTATCATTCTGTTTGTTGCCATCTGAACCTACTATTTCAGATGCCAGTAGTTATTCTCTTCATTGAAATTTTTTTCAAAAATGATATTCAAAATATTTCAAATACTAAAATAATTAAATTCTGAAATAAAATGCAGCAGCATTTTTTCAGAAAGACACATTTACCCGAAAAATTGTCAGCAAGTGTGTAGATTATTGTCCAGCATAAATACCTTTGAGAAAAGACTGTTGAGAACTGTTTGCCATTTTCAAATGAAACCATTCTGTAGCAACAGTTTCAACAGAAAAACCATATGTTTCGACAGATTGTTTAGACACATCAAATCAGGATACGATAACAAAGTGCTAAGTAATCAGCATTTTATCACAGTATGGAAATAGAATTCAGTTGGAATACAATACTCAAATTCACTTTCAACACTGATAATATTGTTATCTTTACAATGTCATTTTAATGTGAAAAGCTTTATGTTGACACTGACAATAAACGCTATTGGAATTCCTCAAATTTCAAACAAAAGTACTAATAACCTGTAATTATGAGTTTCAGTCAACAATAGTTTTTTTCCAAAGTTGGTTAAATATTAATGATTTCACAGCAACTTTTCTGCTGCTTTATTTTTCAGTCAAAAGATTATGTATGGAATGTTACAGTTTATGCAAATTATTGATAAATGGAAAGACAGCGCTTTGTTAGGTGTGTTCTACATCAATGACAGGGCTGCAATAATTTTGGGGAAAAAAGCTTGAAATTGAACTAAAAAAGTCACAATTTGCGACAGAGAAGCTAGTTGTCACCATCATTGACAGAATTTTGTTGATATCTACAATCCAAACAAAGCAATAGAGAAACAAAAGAATACTGAAAATATCAGCAGCTCCACTGTTATGTAACCATTTCATTGAACCTTTGATGTTCCCCTCAACTTTTTAACATCTGTTATCTTGTCTCTCTTTACCTTAGAATGCCTTGGAAGAGAAACAGAAACTGGAACGTGTCACCAAGAACAGCTTTCCAACGTTCCTGGAAAAATACCGAAATACAACCTAGATGAGCATGTCAAGCGAAAATTTTATGATGCCAATGGAATGTAGGTAGAATGTTTGAAATGATGAAAATCAGAATAACCAATGGCAGTACTTTTTATTTAAGCACAGACCTTTGAGAAGTAATGAAAGCATCGTTCAAATAGCAGTAAAAATATTTCAATTTCTACAGTGATTTCTATGATTTAGTCAGTGTGTGGTGGACATACCATTGCCAAGGACACTGTATCCAGCTGGTAGACTAACCTTGCCATCACCAATACAGCTTGTATAATGGTATGGTGTAACTGAGAGGAATTGAGAGAAAAATGGAATGATGTCATATAAAAGGGAAAGTGTGTAGAAACTGCACTTTGGTTTCAGAGCAGGAAGTTTTAGTAATCTGACACCAGTACACAATGTCAGCCATACAGACTTTGACTTGAGATTTCTGCTTGTGACTCTGATTACAGGATTGTTGCAATATATGATGACCTTTTCACCAAGGAGCAGCTAGACGTCCTCCATGCATACCTGTCATCAGTGGAGGACAATTTCTTCTTTGGTGATGCAGACACAGGGGCCCAAGAAGACAATGACAACGTTGCATGGATTAAAGGTTTTCCAGTACGTGACATCCATGACTTGTGATAATGAATCCCTTCCTGTCCACAGGGGACAAAAGCAAAATATATGTTTAATTGAATCCTTGATGGACTAGGAGGGGGTAAATTGTTGCTATTATTCAATATAGTTTTGGCAACACCAGTGAATTTGTAGATATAGAAAACATCTGGGGCATGGGACACATATTTATCAGCAATAATCTTAGGGTATGATGTCACAAAATTTCACTTATATTGACAAAGCTATAATGTAATAGTGTCTATAGGGTACATGTATTGCGAGGAATTATGGGATAGATCTAATGCTATTAAATTTTTACCAAACTTCAAGTTGTCAATCAATATAGATATTTTTTCATTAGGAAACTTCTCAGAGTGGGACATCTCTGGAACACCTGAGCTTCAAGGAGTATGGATATAATATTGTCAACCAATTTGATTAAAAAATCAAATGTTTATGACTAATTTTCTGTCCATATTTTATCTTTTGTATTCATCTTTCGTTCATTGTCACCAGTAGAGAGGCAAGGACAGCAGTAAAGTTCAGTGATCAAGCACATCTCTACATCTGATTTTAATCCGATTGGTTGCCCACATCTTACCCTATTATCTCTGTGATTATATGGAAATTTACCTTTTTCACCAAAAATGTATTCAATACAAAGACAGGTTTAGATATTAATTGATAATATGCCTTAGGAAATAACCGAGTTGCTTGGTTACAATTTACATATCTCTTGATTTCATAATGGAATTTTCAATCCCGGGAATCCTGCTCAGGGCTACAGTAAGTGAAATATTTTTAACAATATGGTCTAGGCTCACATTGCTGTTTATCTATCATTGTCAGGTGCAATTATCAAAACAATTGACATCTGTGTTCGATATGATTTTGTACATCATTGTGTCACTCTTTACAGTGTGATTCATTTGTGAAGAGTAATGTCTGGGACGTTGTGTTTCAAGTCGCCAAGCACGTCAGCGGGGGCAAAGAAGGATGGTATCCGTATGATGTGTCGTTGAACGTTATCAGAGCCGGCGATCACACTCGCATCCATGAAGACTGCGGGGCTTTTGAAGTAAGTGGCACAATGAAAATGAATATGTCTGCGTGCAATGCTACTGCAGTGTTCACGGGATATAAAGGTATACAGTCACCTGTAATCTCAATATGCCCATATATGGTCAAAGGGACGTTCCTTGGTATTCAAAATGCCCATGTGAGGGCGCTGTTTTTAAAAAGCAGCCACCCACTTAAAATCTGGGATTTGTTAGATTTTCTCTTTCTATGGTTACTGTGGCAAAATTGGAACAGGTAACAGTATACCTGTAAGACTATATAATGTGATCATGATACAAACAAAAACACATGCATAGAATAATTGTCCAGTAATACACCTAGTTATATGCTAGTCTTCATGGATGGTATATGTACATTACAGTTCACTTCAAAGTTCAACATAGTTTCAATATGGTACATGTGTTAAAGTAGCTGAACATCATGAATTGTTTAGGTAAAAAATTTAACAATTAGAGTACAATTTACAGTGTATGAATGAAAAATATTTTTGCAGGAAAATGTAACTTATGGAAACTGCTTTTATAGTGCATAGACTTTCAAACTAGGTTTAGTATTTTAAACTTTGCAAAAAATGAACTAACAGGCAATTGCACCAAGCAAGCTGAGTGTGATGAAAGATAATTTCTCCTAAAATTACACAAACTAGGACAATCAAAAGAGCATAAACTGTTGTTTCTGCTCATTGTTAATGCAGAGTGTCCAAGAAAATCCTAATCCTAATATCTTAAACTATTCACAGCATAATATTAGAAATATTAATCTTTAGAGTGCCGTAATTTTTCGCACCAAAATTTTAGTGCAACATTTTACCATTTTTTATGAATTTTTCTGCAATTTTTTCGATAATTTTGAACAAAGTGGACACAACATTTCATTGGCTACAGTTTTTTATATAAAATTTTGGCAAAAATCGGAAAAAATTTGACTGGGATATATTTTGTAAATGTGACAAAAATTGACTTTCGCGCTCAAAGGGTTAAGGCAGTGTGCGCCTCGAAAGTGAAAGACTAGAAACGTTTGCTCAAACTTTCCTGAATGAAACTTTCAACCATTCTCTTACCAAATAAACAATATAGAAATAACGGGCGACGTGCTGACCATTAACGTTGATTTGTCGGCAAGGGTGAAGGGAAAGCCAAAAATTAACAGGCGAGGCTTGCCTAGCCCGTTAATTTGGCTTTCCTCGAGCCCAAGAAAACCGTCAAAATTTCCGAAAATTTCAGGAGTGAACGACAACTGGGCCCCAGAAACTGAGCAACATGTGACGCACTGTCACGCGCGCTGTAAAAAATTGGCAAATCCGGAGATGTTTCAGAAAAAAGTATCTCAACTTTACCTACAAGTGCTCCATTTTATTTTGTGATTGATTATGATTTACGTTTAAGCTGTAAAGTTACGATACTTTGAGTTGTGTATCTTATTATTCATATTCACGGGCATGTAAACAAACCATTACTGTGTATATGTGGTCAGTCACGTGGTTCAGCTCGACCAATCAAAATGCGACGGGCATGCAGCAGGGCATGGTAATATAATAAAAATCGGGGGTCATTGGGCAAAGTTTGAAACTAGCGAAACGAATTACCCAACATTTTGCGATATTTAAAATTCAAAATTATGGCCACCATTCTTGTGTTAGCTCTATGAGGGGAAAATCAAATTTTGGATTTTAAAAAAAACTAAGCCAGTATAAATTTTCTTTCTCCAAGAGCTTTACAACGAGCCCTCACAAGTGGTAGATCAGAAAAGAACTGTAGAAATTTGAGAGTCCGACTATCTGTCCCCGAGGCGCGTTCTACCTTAGACTCAATGAATTATGTGGTAATCTGACTTACCTTTACACTCATATAATGCTTAAAAGGACGAGAAACTATTTTGAAATCTGTATAAAATAACTGCTGTGGTTATATCCATAGACCCTATGTTATATCATACCAATTTTTTTTTTAGGAAAGAAAGGAAAATAACACAGCGTTTCACTTTTGATAAATATCAAGGATCGGAAACAAATGATTTCTTATTCTTGACCTAATCACAAATCTAATGGTTATGTGTCACGTGAAAGGACAGGTATTAAACAAAGGTAATGTAGAATGTCTTATACAAGTAGATTTTATTCATTCTCGTCATTGTTCTTATTGTTATTTCAGTATGAATACACATTCTTGATGTACATGAATCCAGACTGGAAGACCAACAATTACGGAGAAACGGTGTACTTCAACAAAATTGAGAATCATCCGCCTGTACGAGAAACTCGGCGAAGGAAATGAGCAGTTTGAACCTTTCTGTGCTGTCAAACCCAAATATGGAAGAGTTGCCATATTTAGAGGTAATGACCCTTTACCTTTGACACTAAATCTGCCTATCAGCACAAGTCAGGCTTTTTTTAGCGAAATTATTAAATTTATCTCACAACTTATGAATAATTACATACTGGAAAGAGAATAAGAGACTAGTTGGTTTGTATATGTCTGTGTGTTCTCAAGAAGAATTCGAATCAAAGTTACATGTAAGATACAGATACATTATAGATTAATCACAAATTAATACATTTTAATGTGACTGCCATCTCTAGATTTTTAGTAGAATGTAGATATTACATTTTGTTTTATTTCATATGATATTGTTATAAGATACTTAATCTTGTGAAATATCATGTACGGGATATGCCTTACAATTAAAGGTATGGAAATCGATCCCAGGGCCTAGGAGTGGCACATGTAAAACAGTGTGTATCTTTGCGTCAGAGGCAGAATAAACGATGAGTGTATCTATTTATCCAGGAAATCTTAATCCTGACTGCTATGTTTGTACGTACATAGAGCCAGTCGACGTTAGGGACACAAAAAACAATACGAGGAACAAACAGACAGGGGTTTTGAACAAAATGTAGCCGGTACTTCACCGATGTCTGTAACTCCATACATGAAAGTATTCATAGCTTGACGCACTTTGAACATAGCTCGTAACAGGGACTGTGGAAAGCCCTTGGAACTACGTGTACAACTATAAAAGCCACTCATGTAGTTTGTGAACAGTGAAGATTTTTCCGATCAACAACTTTGACATATGGTGGACTGACCTTTCCTACCGCAATTGTTATCTCCCTCGATTCAGCACAAAATTTTCGTATTGACTGTTGATGCGGTGTTTACAGTTGTTACGTGGTATTTACGACTGCTGCGTAAACTGTCACTGTATAAATTTTGCACGCATTTACGAGCACTGGATATTTTTACCGTTTTTAATCGAAAACCGTCCGTATACGCGTATGACAGTGACAAAAACAACACAAGGAATCTGGCGTATATTGTTACTGAATTACTTTGACCAAAAAAAATCACCCAAATGCCAAACGGTGATCATACAGAACTCTGCAGGTTACTTTCTGGACTAAATGACCCCAAACCGACCGGATCTCAGTCAACTGTGCCGGGCTCGACGTCTACTCTATCAGCGTTAACTCAAACTTTCACTCCAGACAACTTTACCCCACAAACTGGGAATATACTAAATTTATCTTGAAAAAAATTCAAACTGTGTATCGTATTGAAAAAATCTTACTGGGGCAACGGAACAAATTAAAAAACCAACAAATCCCAACAGAAACAGTGGAATGATCATTAGTGTGCAAGGTCGCTGTATTATATGTCCGGGAAATAAAATCTAGATTTGAAATTTCTTGACGGTACAAAAGGCGGGGCAGAATTAGACAAGATTACGACCAATGTGTTACCGCCGATGGTACATAACGTTCTGTTGATAGCAGGTAGTTCGGTGTCCAGTGAGCACACTATTCCCAATATATACCATGGCTGTTGATTTGAGCTGCCTCCGATCGAAAATTTTCTATACAAAGACATGATATCAATAATTTTGCGAGATTATAATTACCTGCTGTCTTCTCGCCAAACAGATGCGATCAAGATCATTATGATAGAAGCATTGACTCTATGTTTACCCAACTGCTGAGAAATACGACAGCAAATATTGCTATGTGAATTTCTTACTATTTTCCTCGCAATGGTTTTACATCTGTGTCTATTTTAACACGGTCACTGGACCATTTCTGACGATTTTTACAAACAAAGAATCAGCTCACACTCATCGTGGGAAAACATTGCAAAGATGTTCAAAAAAAGTTCATCACATGAAAGATTACCGTAATCCCCGTTTCAAAGATGTAGGAAATGTATAATGTGTTGTTCATCTTGAAAGTCCCGAACTACAGCCTCTAAATACAACTTCCTGACAACTTGCCGACAACTTTACAAGCACACTCCGGTCATCACATGACGGTTGTAACCGTACATGTGCTGCCGCCAATGGAGAATCAAAAGCCTTCAAATCAAAAGTAAAAGAGTAGAAAAATATCAATATCCAAGCACTGTTAAACAGTAATTTTGATAAGGTCAATTTATTGTATATTATAAAAAATCTCCAGGCCACTCGGAACAGCGTAAGATTATGATCTCACCCGTTCGAATACTACACTCACACGGTAGGGTAAAAATGTGAACTCACAACGTTAATACTGCTTCCGCCAAGCGAGTCCGCTTAGCTAAAGACGGTAAAATGACCATAATTATTATTGCTAGTCTCTGTAAATTTTGCCGAATATTCGTTAGTAGTTGTCAAATTTCTTGAGTTTGTCCGAAAAATATTTCAGTGAATGACGTAAGTTTCAAGACACCTGAACGCAATATCGGTATCGGGATAACAAAATCAGTCACAGACAATCGAGGAAGACCATAAGAGTCTATTAATCTGCGAATTAAATGAATCCTAAGTTACTATGAAAGTAAAAAGGTAATGTTGTGTCCTGGTTGGGAAAGAAAAGTTGATTAAGATTTCAAAAAAACGTCAGATAATATTAGAGCAATTTAGTAAAAAACAAGCTCAGAAAAACGTATAGAGAAGAACGACATCACGGCGATCTTCAAACCTTTTATCATGTTTCAGTCTGAACGGTCAACATTTGATGCTATAATCTATGTCATCTTACAGAGATGAAGCAATCGCGATTTAGTTTCATCGCCCCGACCCGACAGAAAATAATGCAGCTCATGGGCACCTGTATAATCGTGGCGTGAACGTATCCAATGGCCGTCCACTGCATGGGCCATTGACCGTGCATCGCCAGCAAACAACGGTTTTGGACGTCACGAGAGCATTTTTCCGCAGTCTGTGAGCGGTTGAGTGATTTGGGTTGGCTGCATAGATCGGAATCGAGTTGATTTCGGCCGAAAACAGTTCGAAAAGTAGTTTTTCGTGTTCCGTCCGAATTGGATCCGCATGTTGCCGGTTTTGTCCATGGCAATCAGCAGAGCTGTGGTGGGAGGCCGTATAACGCCGGGAACACACGGCATCGTACGCAGGGCTAGGCGACAACATACTTCCAAAAGAGATCTATCGTAAAATATCGTACTGCAGGTCAACATACACATCACCCATTCATAGGCCTAGAGGTACACAGATCAACAAACAAACAGGGAGAGGCAATCTGCTTGAAACCATGAAATAGTCCGTTTGTGTCTGAACTCATCTGAGACTCGTGTTCAGTAACCGTTGGTCAAGTATTTTGCTCAGTTGTAAGAATCGTTTATTCATTGTTGACACAACACAACAATGTTTGATCGTTTTGCACCTTTGCGCGTCCCCTCGTGATTGGCAGCTGTTTGAATGCTTTCATCTATTGTTTGTTGGACGCTTCGAACACAGCATCGAAGCAGTTTTGGCATCAAGAATCAACTTAAAATGGACAAAATGAAAGAATTTCGCCAACAAGGTGATGCCACAAGTATTCACAAAACGTAATATATGTTTGAACAATGCTTTAATTTCCGCCATGGTTGTTGAAAGCTCCAGATTTTCAGGAGCATTCGTTGACGATGTGTTATCATGTGCCACTCATGTTGGATTATGAGTACCCAGGGAGATAGGGGGTATTTATAGGCTCCCCCTGCCTTTAAAGGCATGATGTATTCCTTACAAAGTCAGCAATTTCATTTTGTCACTCACCACAGGTATCATTCCACACTCAGCAAGACCACCAAGCAGTGCTGTACCCAATGCTAGGTATACATTTGCCGTCAAAGTTGGGGAGACTGAGAGAATTGCCAAAGCCAAGGCTCTCAGAGAGGTGAGTTCTTCAACCTGCAACATCTACTTCCAACAGAATCTGAAACTTAATCTGATCAGGAAGTGGTGTCTATTAAAGAGTAGAAATAATTTTCACAAAAAGCACACACCCATACATAATCCAGTGACAATCTATCACTCAACAAGTGAAGTCTCGTAGTGCATCCTACAAAAATTATTTTACTAAGCATCCTGATGGACTTAAATGTCCCACCCATCCCTGTATTGAATTCCATTGATCCTCCATACCTCATTCCAACCTCATTCATTTCTTATCAACACTTCACTCTCCCTCCCTCCCCTCTTATCACCCCCTCTGTACTGTCTATCTCTTTATCTTTGCTCCTCAGTCACCAAATCATTTGCTTACCAATTCATCTTTCCTCAAATGATCATACCATTCTCCATCACTAAATCTTGCCCCATGTGGTCAGTTCTTCATCTCACCACTTTTTCACTCTATGTTTACCCAACTGCTAATGACCTAAAACAATCATTTTACTATAACATATTTGTACTTGGAAGTGTGCAGAGGCAGAATTTTGAGTTCAAAAGCACCAAGATCCAAGCTTTCTGAGATCAGTGCATTAATTTTCAATATCAGAATTTCAGGAGATCTGGCGTGTTTGATTGATACAATCATGATCGTGATTGGCCAATCATGACTGTGATCATGCGTTCGAATACGCCCAATAACAATCATGATTGACAATCACAGCAATCATGCCCAAGGGCGTGATTGGTGTGATTACAAGATGGCGGACAACACAGCTCAGTGTTGGTGCTGAAAACACAAACAGGCGGTAATTTTAAAGTTTCAGAAATTTTAAAGCAATATTTTTGAGTGGATTTACTCACAAATTGTTGGTTTAATCGCGTCTGTAATGTTCAAAATAAAATACCTTGATTTACAACAAAATTTGAAAAAAATGTTTGTTTATTTGCCCCATGTGGTCAGGCGCACCACTAAGTATAGGAGCGAATGCAGAAGTGAATGCAGAAGGTACAATAAACTATTCCACATGAGGAAGATTTCATGGAAATGTTTACCTATAAACTTATAGGCATGGCCATTTACGCCGCCACACTGCAGAAATGCGTCAACATTGAGGGCAGCCATGTCAGCTGAAACTTGATCATCCAGTTTTGTTTACTACCTCAATTTCGAAAATGATGTCACATATATCATAATCATGATCGTGTGAATCGAACGCGCCCCTGAACAGTGGTTGATATTTCAATTGAAGTAAATACCATTCTACTGGACCAACAGGAATAGATTGCAAGGGCTGACCAAAATACAACTAAAATCACTAATTTTCATGGGGTTTAATTTCACAATTTTGTTGCTTGAGGGATTGTCACTTAGATCTAAATTTACAGGTTTTTTCAAGTAAGAAAATAGAATCTTAACATTTTCACCAGGTTTCACATAGCAGATTTCATCTGTCAGCAAAGTAGTTAAAATAATACAGATAAATTAACGCTTTTACACTAGGTTAGAGGACCAACTGGAATAGGTCAGAAAATGTTGGATTTGCCTTGATGCTGATTCCACGGCTTACCAAACTGACTTGCCCCTCAGCCATACTAAGCCTGAGCTCCCACCCCCTCACACTCCCACCTCTTCCGTTTTTAGCTCACGTTTGGTTTTACCAATGTGAGTTTATCATATAGGCTGAAGTCGATGGCGTCTGTATGTATGTGTGTATGTATGTATGTATGTATGTATGTATGTATGTATGTATGTATGTATGTATGTACAGTATGTCCGTCAACATCAAAAACACGCAAACCGCTGCACGTTTCAGCTTGGTATTTGGTGTGTGGATGCATCCTGGGCTATAGATGGGATTTTGTTCAAATGAAGTCTGCATTGCCAAAATTATGCAAATGAGCTTACAAAATGTGAAAATGGTTACGAATTAATAACTCAAGAACCGCTTTTTTGATTGCTTTGAAAATTTGTGTGCGAGTACCTTAGGTTAACCTTATACAGTTTTATGAATATTGTGAAGATATCCTTAATTTTGTATTTTTGCTGAATTTGTTGGTGATTTTTCTCATTTTCAGTAAAAATTCTTCTTCTCTGAAACCGCCGGCCCAATCGCTCTCAAATTTGGGTTGTCTCTTTGCAAGGGTGTTACTCTTCTAATTTGTTGAAATTATGACAAATTGGGAAAATTACTATTTTTGTGAAATTTTGTCATTTTTTTCAAAAAATCTTAGACAGTGTTTCCTTTTTAAAACCCCTGGACAGACAGCTTTCATATTTCGTACACAGACGTACAGAGATGACAATAGTTAGATATGTGGAAATTGTCCTGAAATATAAAAATTGTATTTTTAAGACAATATTGTCATTTTTGGTGAAGAAAACTTATCTCAACATTACTTGTTTGATAGCTTTGTAATTTGGTATAAAGTCCCTTGTTTGATAGCTTTGTAATTTGGTATAAAGTCCCGAAAGATGTTATTAGATAAATTTTCTGCTCAAAGTGTTGGGAAACCCCAAAATTTGTATATTTAGGTATACTTTTCTCAGTTTGTGACCTTAAATGACCTATACTAACCCAGGATATGTTGTGAGACAATTTAAAAATTTTGAAGGCTGTGAACATAATTTTGTCATATTTGATACCAATCTGTGGGAAAATTTGATCCAGAAAACAAAGCTGAGGTGATTTTTTTCATTTTGGACCAATTTTTGCAACTTTTCTATGTAAGAATACAAAAACTGATGAGAAATTTGGATCCAGGATAATTCCAGATGTTGTAATCATCACCCACAGTGGAAGGCATTTCACAATCTGTAACTAACTTAAGTGATGTTTACATTAGAATGATAACACTCATGGCATTAATTAAAAATCTCCAAGGTTGTAAATGTACTTCCTGTCATTTGGTCTTATGTAATACCAAGGGGTGGAACATTGATATGCAGGAGGGGGTAGGGTTTAGAAGATCAATGATGTAGCATTACTTTTTTACCAGATCCCTTGTGCATTTTTTGCCCACTCCCACCTTTTCTTTTTATCAAGCCTTCTCTGTTTTTTGTTGTTGACATTTGCTTATGTATTTAGGATCTGCTTCTCCCATTGCTATAGAAGTTGATATGCATGTTCCTAAAGATGACCTCCAGTACCTAAGTTGGAGACCTTATTTGCTTTTGTCATTCTTGTTTTTCCTGGTTTAAATATTTCTCGAATGGACCAATTCAAACTGAATGTGAGCACATAGTGTCCTTGACGGTATTTTATCTGTTTGTTAAAGTACTTAGGGTGCTGCTATGCAGGATGTAGAGTCAAGAGAATATTTAATATGCAACAGAAAAAGGAGCAAAGCAAATGAACAATCATAGGGAATTAAACTAGCAATAATAACCTTACTACCAAAAAGCGCAGTGCCGAAAAAAAGTCTGGATGGCCCAGAATGTATGAACCTGGACAAGGGGCCTGAAACAAGGCTTGGTGATGTCAAGTGTTGTGTGTAATAGAAAGATGGGTAAATAGATAAAGCATTACCAAGATGTGTATGTCAGTATTGTGTAAGTGGCTTAGGGACAGCTACGTCCTGCAAAGGGACCTAGCTCTCTGGATTTAGACTAGATTTGTGTTATCACACAAATCTTTATTTATCGTCGTTTTTCAATGATTTCTCTCTCCAGGCATTTGAACTTCCAGAGATCTCAGAGGAGGAACAAGCATTAGTAGATGAACTCATTGAATACAAACATGCCGTTCACTCACCGGGAAAACCAGACAGCTGGCTTGATGAGAAATTAAATCAACAGCTTGACAAGAAAGAAAGATTTTATATCGAAAAAAGAGAAAAAGCAGCCAAACATTTGCTTCAGAATATAGGAGAGCATTAGTAAATGTGATTATTTTTCATCAATCATTAGAGATATCGCAATTTTAAATACAATGAAAATTCATTGGTACAATGAAATTACAATGATCGCGATATACTGACTTTGCTACATAAAAAATTTATATGATGGATTTTAATTAGCGTGTTGTCATATGAATTCAACATTACTCCTCAATTTGCTATTTTTGTCATAAGATTAGTTAACCTACCCACCCCATTTTCCTGTGTAGAGGTCCTACTTTGTAGTAGTAAACAATAGAATTGGACAAAACCATTATAGCGAAAGGGTTAAAGTAACAATGTAGAGTCAACAGTCAACAAAAATGGATGATAAAGTTGAATGTTGTAGAATTTTAAATGAAACTTACTACATGCCAACGAAAATGCCAGGATGTTACAGGTCACAGAGGGGTCATGCAAGTATGACCAGTTGCAGGCTTAAGAGAATTCATTGTGCATTTTGCCGTGATTATATTTTTCAAGAAAGAACGTTTATAATAATGTCCAAAAGTTTTCTGTATGTTTCAGGAAGCATTATGAGAAATGGTTTGTAAATAGCTTTCATTTTTAATGAGATGTACCATTGACCAGAATAACATTCAAGATGTTGTATTTTAACTTTCTAGAGCGAGAGATGAACATTTATTTTGTGTGAGGCAAGGTAGTTTGACCCAAATACTTGCAAAAATTAAACAAATTTAGAATATTTTAATAGATTACAAGAGATTACACAGAGATGAAAGAAGAGAAGTCTTAAGGATATGAGAATTCACTACTTTACAAATGTGAAATGTGTAAATATAAGATGTCTATTTTCTTCTCAATGAAAGAGAATTTTCTTTATGACAAACTGATGTATGTATTTTCCAGTTGATTAGCATGCTATGCTTCCTACAGTTCATTCAATGTTTTGAAGAAAGCTGGTCCTTGAATCATGCACAGTCACCTTTTGAAAGGAGCATTCCTTAGTTGCTGAGTGACTGCATTCCGTGTGAGCTGTATTACAATACAAAGTTTATCTAAGGATTTAGGAATGGAATGAAAGTGTTTAACCATTTGCAGTCCAACATTCTTCAGCTGTGCCAAAGGACCAACTAACAGTTATGTATACTACAGATATTATTGCAGCTCACCGTTCAAACAGCTGTTCAAAGCATGTCTAGATGGCAGCCTGCAATATGTTTCTGTAGTATTAAAACAAAATTTCGACCTTTATTTTGTAGTCTGAGTGGAATAATGTAGCCCTTTGATTCAGTTATCAACTATCATACAAGATTGGCATCTTTGACGGACAATGCTTTGGATTTGAATGAAGTACCAGTGAATTGTCCCGCATAGCATTGATTTTCTCTGATTCTTCTATGATGAAAACACAGGACATGTCAGAAGTTGATGCTGCCTTCAAATCTTGCCTTCAAGTCATTAAGTCAGACAAGAATGACACGCTGGTGGATGGTCATCAGACCTGATTGGAAAAACAGGGATGTTCCAAGAAAGCTATAAAGCATTTGAATTCTTGTACCCACCTGTACCTTGTCATTTATCTCTTATAGCGGTGTACCATATTTACCAGTTTGAATCAAATGAGATGTCTTCCTTGGTTGATTTTGTCATTACATTCTTTTTTGTATTTACTCATTTGTATTTGCTTGTCCATATTTACTCTAATGCTAATAGTTTTGTATAGTTTATCTGTTTGTATATTTTTGCAGAGTTACTAAAGATAGAATAGGGTTTTACCAGGAGATGTGTAAAATACACAGTTTAATTAAACATGACAATCAAAATCTCTATTATTCTTTTGAAGGCATTAAAATGTCAAGTCTTTGTACAGATGTGCATTTTAGAACTCATGGATGTAACGTCACATGTCATGTTTTTTTGATCCACCAACCGTATAAGACTTTCAAAAAGTCCTCTTGCCGAAAATGGTGTTCCCAACTTTTATATTTTTGAATTTCTGGCAACTCATGTTTAAGGTTTTATGTACTTACTATCTCTAGATTTTGTTTCTCTAATGTAATAATTTTAGTCCTAGAAAATGGGATGGAAATTTAATAAAAAACAATATTTAAACTATAGCATATTCTCATGAGTAGTTTTATTCCATGTTATTTTACCTTTTCCCCTAATTGTTAATGAATAGGTCCACACTCATCATTGAAAACAATGGGTTTGGGCCGTACCAAAAATGTGAAAGGGGTGAATAGTATTATACACTCACTCTGTGTCCTGTGGAGTTTGAATTTATTGTTCATCAACTTTACTCTTATTTGTTCACGTATTCCATCTTTTGGATATTTCTAAATATCACCTCATCTATACAAACTTTTACTGGAAAGATAGTTTTATACCTTTTCAACAGATCAAGTGATCTGAATTGAAGTTGTGCTACCCATTGGCAGACATTTTGACTTTTGATTTATTTGCCAAAAATGAAAACTTGACTCCCTTAAAGTATTGCATATGAAGAACAATCATCCGGTTGCTTCACTGTGTATTTAACAATTTTGGTATAACTTATCAAAATAATACCTTTCGACGAGCAAATTCATATTCTTCAAGCGTTTACACATCATTTCTTGAAGAGAAGTCTTGTGTTGCTTCTACAAAAAATTAAGTTACTTACAGCTGCAACTTTTAGTTCTTGTTTTAGACTGCTTTATGTATTTCGGTATATCGAATTATATTTCAGTTATATTATCATGTTATAAAAGACAAAAATGTAATATTTGTCATTTTACGGTTTTATCCGATATGCGTTGATGTATATAAAAAAAATGCGAACGCAACTTCGCAAGCATGTTGGGGTATGATCTCTTGGCATAACAAAAGAATAATTACCAAAGCGCTCAAGAGGGCGGGCTGCCGTCTAAATACTTCCGGTGTCAAACATGGCGACAAGGAGAGCAGACGGGCTCGACCAGTACGTAAATTTGATAAAAGAGGAGCTTGCTACACAAGATCCACTGATTCTAGGAGTAGGAGTCGCCGTAGTTGTTGTCATTTTAACTATCCGTAAGTAAAGAGTTCCAGGATAATGTTTTGAGTCAATATAACACAGGTCAATCTGAAGCATATGGTCGACCGCAGTCAAACAGAGGTGAACACATGGCTGTATGCCCGTTCATTTCACTTTATGTGCATCGCACGATGTTATTCTATTTCGCAGATAGACTTGCAGTAACGGACAGTCTGTTTCCTTTCATGAATTTGAAAGAACGGGGAAAACTGAAGATAAACGAACACAAACGCTAAAAGCACCAGTTGACTAACTAAAACACTAGTGAAATGCATTTTACAAAAACTTCAAAGAGAACTTTTTGTACCTTTCATTACAAACTAGTGGAGCTGGGATTCGTCCATCAGTGTACTCCATCTGGGTCCGCGTCAAGGCAACTGGACACAAACGTTTGTGGTTACGAAGTTTTAACAGGTTCCTTTAGAGTCTTCGGCTTTTTACCCTTTCCACATCCCTTATCCTAATGACTCCATCTGTCGCTTGTGACAAATGTTAAATGATTTCCGTGTCCGCTATTTTTTACTCTAGTAGGGATTTAACATGAAATTGATAGACAGCTACAATAATAATAAATTATATATCAAAAGAAAGCTCTCTTCAAGACCAATTGATTGCATTTTGTTTGATGAAAATCGGTTCAGTACATGCAGAGATATGTCCTGTTGAATTTGAAAAAAACTTTCTCCTGTTTAGAAATTATGCCATGGTAGACACCTGTAGTTATCATAACCACCAGGTGACCCCATTTTGAACATTGTTTAAGGAAACTAGAATTGCAATTTCTTGTGCTTTTTGCAATAACTCAAGCATTTCTTATTGAAAATTGATGAAATTTTTTGTGGATATTGCTGCTGACGAAATGTTCAATGGTTTTTAATTTTTATAAGTGAAAAAGGTTATTTATAATGCTGTTTACAAGGTAAACAAAAAACAATACCTGTAAAAAATCAAATGATACCTGTGACATTGATCGCTGTATGCATTATGTATCGTGAACATCTACAGAAATATGATAATCATATTCCATCATATTTACTTTGCATATGTGAAAAAAGTTTAGATTTATATTTACAAGGTAAACAAATAAACAACAATACCTGTTATCAATCAAATGATACCTGTGACATTTTAGAACTTGATTTAAATTTAACAAAATATTTTTTTAGATTTTTTTTAATTTGAACTTCGAATTTTTTTAAAAATTTTTTGTGTGATTACAACTTTTATTAAATGATTATGAAATATGTCTGATTAATGTCGATTTTAAGTTAAAACAAAGAACTTTTCCAAAAAGTCAAAAAAACTTCGTTCTCAACCCTTTGTCAATGCCGTAAAACAGCAACACGCATTTATAGAATGAACAACTGCATTAAACTGGATGCAAAGTTAAGCTGCCCCGGAAATAACATAGACCCTTGAACATGTCGAAGTCAGCGGTCCGAAATACAAACCAGTATAAATACAACTTTTTCAAAGTCCGGGACACCATCAATGAGGAAAGAACAAATTAATAATCTATGGCCTTGTTCTCCAGAGAGAACCAAAATAGTCCCCTTCTCGGGAACTAAAGATAGAAACTAAAATTTCAGTATAGTATCGGCAAAGTGTGGTGCTCGTTCGTATGCCTACACTGCAGTGC
Organism: Ptychodera flava; assembly: GCF_041260155.1. Lineage (NCBI taxonomy): Eukaryota > Metazoa > Hemichordata > Enteropneusta > Ptychoderidae > Ptychodera > Ptychodera flava. The sequence goes on from NC_091934.1 coordinate 40,589,928, forward strand.
AGTGCTGGCTTGACAACTTCTCACTAAGTGTCTATCGAAAAATATCACCCGGAAGTCAAACTACTTCGAACAAGATAACGTTTGAAAGGGTAAAGTATATTTCTCTAGTTCCTTTCGTTAGATAAGAAATCAGACAAATCTAGCTGCAAAATCATGAACGTCGGAACTCAGCTTAGACCTGACACAGAACACTATGCGGCGAAGCGCCGATTACTTGTATGTGATTCCTGGGAGTGCCCGGATGTAAAGTTGGGGTGAAACCATACTCGCTAAAAAGGGCCTTAAGCATCTTTTTCGCATCGTCAGACTCGTAATTATTGCAGAATTACAATTAATATTTATCATAAAATTAATTTTGGGGCCGAACGTTTAAGGAAATCAAGATTTTCTTTCAAAAAAACACAAACGAAACACAAAGTTTGATCACAGATTGAGTTTTTTCTCGGCCGATTTTAACGTTTGCCCCCTCAAAATGAAGCCCATGATCTCTACTTTCGTACCAATCCAAAAAAATAGTGATGCGATCAGAATAAGTCATGCGGAGAGCCTATCAAAGAGGTATATGTTCGATCTCCTTTGCGGGACATTCGAGGTCACGGCACAACGCTCATAATGGACGCCAAAATCGCCGGTACGCGTGAGTTTGTAGTCGTGCTGCTTTGCCATTTATCGTAGTACAAAAGTGAAAATTTCCCAAAATGAAGTTAAAATAATAATCTTCAACACTACAGTTTCATTTTCTCTGATTATTTGGTCTATTTAAGAATTAACGCGAAAGTTCGGACTATACCTGCATCGAACGCGTACGTTCAACACAATTGTCACGTGACCTAAAATCCCTAACTCTGGTCTTGCCTCCGTCTGTCAGTGTCACCCCAACCCCCACGACTCGCCAGCTTATGCCTCCTATTTCCACAGCCTGTCATCCTTGTTTGCTTGGACAGGGTCTTCTCGTGTCCTTTACAGCAGGAAATTTTATCAGCCACAATAATTGTAGCCTGTTGGCTGTGCCAAGAATTTTGCAGGTGGCCACAGAGGTTCAAGCCACTGTTGTTTTTGGAGAGAATTGTTGTAGCAATTGATAATAGATGGATGGTGACAACCAGGACTTGATACCCGGTGCAGTGCCGATTTAATCCTTGCCAATTTCGTCCCCCGCGCATGCGCTGACTATCCAACAGTGCTTCACTTGGATAAGATCGGCAGCTGTAGCTGCCGATTTCGGTTCTGTTGCCGATTTCGACCCTCGACGCAAAATTAAAGTTCACGCTAAACTTTATTTCGTATAATCTACCCGTTGGTCACTTTTGAGTGTCTCAATTATGTGAAAATGTATTATAAGTTTGGGGAAGTGCATCAATCGGTGTAATTTACTTGGAACATAGAACTGCTATAGCTGCCGATTTCAGTTCTGCAGTTGCCGATTTCGACCCCGACCCTCGACTCAAAATCCAAGTTCACGCTAAAATTTCTTTCGTACAATCTCGGATGCATACACGATCTTGCCAGTTTGCACCCCATTATCGACAACACTGTTTCATCAGCAGGAATTTCGGTACAAGTATACGATTTGACAGGCTATGATAAGAATGCTTCTCAACAAAAGTCGAAACGGCTGACATATGATAGAAGAAAGTGGCTTTAGATCCCGGGTTTTAGATTCAGGCTACATGTCTGGGGCCGTTTCATGAAGAGAAACCATGTTGGATAGTCTACGCATGTGCGGGGACGAAATCGGCAAGGGATAAATTCGGCACGGCACCGGGATCAAGTTAATCCCGTTCACCTTTGACATTCACGGGCGGGATCGAATGTTTATGTCTGTGTAAATTACGGTCACAATTAGTGTGCACAGGAGGTTGTAAACAGGCCAATAAGTTCACATGCAAACAACAGATTATACGTAACTGAATATAACGGTGAGACCAGTACACTGAGAAACAACATTTCATGAAGTCTGCGATGCTTATAGCAATAACAGGTGTACTTCAACAGTAATGACAAAGGTACAGTCAATCCATGACGCCGCTGCAACTGACGTTATTACGTTCGGAATTAGGCTTACCCGAGGCCTGGCGCGGGCTGCAACTGTACAATTATTGCAGCTAAACGATAGCGTAGACGTTGTGCCATTGCCAAGATACCCTGCTATTTCCGATCGTTTCATCTACAGAACTAGTAAAAACCCTCTAAATTCGACCAGAAAAAATAATTATGGTTTGAAATCGTTGAATTAATTGGAAATTAACACCGTTGTGCATTATAATATATTAATATTGTTCTGTGACGAAACAAGCGGATGTTTTTCACATATGTAATGATACTTTGATCATGACCCCTGCAGTATGGTTGTCCAGGGGATGAAACTTCAGACAAAGATGATTTTTACCAATATTTCCGTTTGATTACAGTAATTTTGAAGTTCATCAGTGGCAGGAAGAATACACGTAGAAGTGTTTTACTGGTAGGACTTTGTGATGCTGGCAAGACGGTTCTCTACAGCAGGGTAAGTTGTCCCTGGTATTATTACCTCCCATTTGCCATACATATATGGCAATTGGGAGGTTATATGGTTGAAAAAAGTCTGTATGTGAGATGTCTGTCTGTATGTATGTATGTATGTATGTATGTATGTATGTATGGATGTCTGTCCGTCCAACGCAAAAACTCAAAAACCGCTGCACGTATTGAGCTGATTTTTGGTGTAGTGATGCCATATATGATGTAGATGTGCCGTTGTTAAAATGAACTTTTTAGTCCCATAGATATGCTAATGAGGTAGAAAAAAAAGCGAAAATGGTCAAAAATCAATAACTCAGGAACTACTCATCTGATCATTGTCATATTTGGGTTTTAGGTACCTTGGGTCCAACTCATTTAAACATATAGATTTGATGTCAATATTTGATGCTTTCTATTTTTAATGAATTTTTTTTCTTTTTTTGCCATTTTAGTAAAAAATCTTTTCCTCTTAAACCAATGGTTGGATTGCTTTAAAATTTGGCATGCAGGTACCTTGTGAAAACTCAAAATAGAATTCATCAAAATTATAACACAATTTGCAAATTTGTATTTTTGGGCAATTTTTGCCATTTTTGTTTAAAAAAATCTTCTTTGAAACTGTGTATGCCATTACTTTCTAATTGGGTGTGCAGGTTCCTAGGAGTGACCTGAAGATGACTCTCTGAACTCAAGCTGAAATTTGCAAATTTTGTGGTACTTTTTGTCATGCTTTCAAATTTGGTACATAGGTGAAATGTAGTAGGTCATTCATTCAAAGTCAAGTACTGCCTGTGTGAATGAGCAGATTATGATTGTGCTGTTCCAGGCTGAGGTGCTATTTATAGGAATGATGCAATGTTAGACGGTAATTGATGTTTTAACTGAATTTGACTTACATTGTATGTAACTCTTGTACTGTATAAATCCTATCAATTTACCCAGAAAAAATAATCAATATGATTTTAAATAATTGAATTAGTGAGGATATCAACAAAGCCAAAATAATTTTAGTGTAGAATTATTAGAAAGTTCAACTTTTTTGACAGTTCATGGTGAAATGCTTACCATCTTGGAGGATTAAAACATGTAAAGGCAACTTTCCGGAATCCCAACTTTGACATATTCTGAACCGTCATATATTGTGCTCTGTATGTTATCTAAAAGAAATTGCTCATAATAGTTTGTCATGATAGGTTGGTCACATAAATAGAGATAGAGAAAGTCCAATTTCCATTTATGGTTGACTTGGTAAGGATAAAATAAAATTACTTTTTGAGGAAAAAAATAGAGTGGTCAATTAAAAGAGTGGTCAAAGTGATAGGGTTTTTATGGTAAAGCTGGGCTGTAAGATTCATGTTCTATTTATAGGAATTATGCAACCTGTGTAAACAGTGCAATGAAAGTGTTACATGATTCCTTATAATGCTTTTGATGACCTTGAACTTCTTAAGTTGCAAACATTTGTCTCTTCTGTGTGCTTTCTCTGAGTACCTACAGGCTCAACTTATTCAACAGAACTTACTTGCAATGTTAATTTGAAAGTTAAAATGTGCTTGGTTAATAGGATGAAATACTGATAAAGATAACCAGCTGAAGATTCTTTATAACCTGACAGATATGCTTTTTTTATGACGTAAATGTTGATAAGCAAATCTTGTTTACTTTAATTAGAATGTAATTAACTCTCATTTATATTATTATAAGCAGTAGTATCAAGTTGATCAAGCTAATATTGACAAGTTGGTCGGCTGTTGGAGGTTAAAAGCTGTAAAAATAAATGTATTCATGTATGAATGTCTATCTGTTTGTTTGTCTGTCTGTCTGTTTGTTTGTTCATAGACCTGCGTTTTTTGGAGGGTCTATGGTCTGTCTGTATGTATGTATGTATGTATGTTAGTTATTATGTGCGGATGTATGTCTGTCGACATTAAAAACTCCTAAATCGCAGCACCTACCATCTTAGTATTTGATGGACAGGTGCATCGAGGGGTGGAGATGTGAATTTGTTGAAAGAAACGAAGGGGAAGGGGAAAAAAGGAAAAATCCTGCAAAATGCTAAAACTTTGTAACCACTGGCCAGATTTGGTTGAAACTTGGTATGCAGGCTCTTTATAGTGACTTAAGGTACATTTCTTCAAATTGTGGTGAAATTTTGAAAGTTGTATTTTTTGGGCGATTTTCCCGTTTTTTGTCAAAAAATCTTTTCTGAAAGCACTCATCCCATTGCCTTGAAAACTTGTATGTATGATCCTAGGGTTGGCCTTTGTCAGATTTGTTCAAATTGTGGTGAAATTTTCATATTTGTATTTTGGGGCAATTTTTCCCATTTTTTGTCAAAAAATCATTTTCTCCCAAAGTATTAGTTGGATTGCTGTAAAACATGATAGTCTTGATCCTAGGGTTGTTTTCTGTCAGACGTGTAAAAGTCATTATGAGATGGAGCATTTCATATTGCTGGGGTATAAGATTAATTTGGACTTGCAATGGAATTTTCTTAGTCAACCTGTAAGAATGCAATGTCATGTGTGTACTAGTAGTTAGTATCGCTGCAAAATGGGAGGACAGTGTCATTGACACTATTTTTATATCTGATAAGATTGAACATGAACCCTTTGAGCACCAAAGTCAATTTTTGTCACCTTCATAAAATATACCGAAGTCAATTTTTTTCAGAGTATTTACAAAATTTTGATAAAAAACTTCAACCAATGAAATGTGGTATCTTTTTGGTCCAAAATAATCAAAATAATTACAGAAAAATTCATAAAATTGGTAAAATGTTCAACTTAAATTTTGGCGGGACAAAATTACAGCACTCAAAAGGTTGAGCAAATTTTTTTGAAAAAAATAGGACATGTTAACAGAAATCAAAGATTTTCATACTGTAAATGAGACATTGTGTGTTTTTAACAATGGATGTACCGTGAATTAAGTTATTTCCCCTCCTCTGAGAATGGTCATTTGTTACAGCCAGTATGACTTGTCCATTATAATATATCTTGACCACCTTCATAAGTTCTATATAACGTAAATGATAGACTCAACTGCTTAAAGATCTAATTACATATGGAAGCCAAAGCATGAGGATTTGTCACTGACTAATCCTGCTGAAAACATTCATAAACAGGGTGATTCTTACAAACTGGACCTGATAGCATACGCCACAATTAAAAGTCTTCTTGTTAACTTAATTGAAAGGGTATACCAGGTGTACTCAAGCTTGTAGTTTATCAAACATGCCCCTTAAGCTTTTGATGTCCATAGAAAACACTTTCTTCCTCAGTATTGTGTATCTTCACATTTATCAATGACATAAACTGTACACCTGTTAAGACAGGAGCACTTGTTTTCCAGGATATGTTCGTATTCCATGGAGTTTTTTTAATGGAGATTGGTCAACAGTTCTTAATTATGTGTATGTCTGAATGTTTATTAAAAGAGATTCATCTCCGGCAATGCTGATGTCTAACTCATTTCTCAATGACTCACGTCAGTGATAGGAAACATGCATTTGGAGATAAATATGTAACAGGTCATGTTTTCTTTTCATCACAGCTAATTTCTGGAAAATATGCGAAGACCCAGACTTCAATAAAAGAAAATTCTGGCAGCTATGAAATAAAAAATGAGAAGAAAGGACGTCTTAAAGTGGTTGACCTTCCAGGACACGAGAGACTGAGAAACCAGAGTTTAGACCAGTTTAAAGATCAAGCCAGGTCGGGGGTCAGTTTATTCCTTATTTGGAGAAAAATGTTAATTAGATTACTTCATTTCTGACAGATCCATCAACCTGTGAATTTACAAGGAATGGGGAGGGGTGAGGGGGTGGTTTGAACTTGTTAAAGTTTTGTCTGGCGAGATTGGCAGTGCAAACATATGTATGTGAGACTTACCATGATTTCACCCATTAAGTCATGGTAATTGTCAATACATTGGTCATTATAGTAATCTACGTGTAACATGTTTTCAGTTTATCAGCAAATTTCTCTCTCAGAATTGTATCAGTTATCATTGTTATAAGTTATGTCAGTGTAAATTATTTGAAAGCCACTGTCAATTTCCTTCAGTGAAGACACTAACAACTGACTCTGAAGTCTTATTTCACTTCCAGGGGTATTATCTTTGTGGTAGATAGTGCAACCTTGCAAAAAGAAATCAAGGAGGTCGCAGAGTGTCTGTACAATGTACTGAGTGATAATGTAATCTCTTACAACTCTCCACCGATTCTTGTCGCCTGTAATAAGTCAGATGTCACTACCGCCAAGTCTGCCAACATCATCAAAACACAACTGGAAAAAGAAATGTAAGTCACTCTTGCTTTTGAAGCATTGATGTGTGCGCCGCGTCGTTGTGTCATTGGTGTTCACCATCTGCCTCCGTGCTGTAATATTGATTTACAGACATGTATAGCCAGTTGTCTTTCAATTAACTCTGAAGAGAATGATTATGCGCTGATGTTGATCAAGTTGACATCAACACTCAACCCTCATCTTGTCTGGCCTATTACATGCCCTTCTGCCAGATCAGTATCAAGCCAAAACCAAGATGTATTTTCACCTACTTGGCATGTTATGTTATTCCAGATTAAGTCAGCAAAAATCCACGTTTACAGAATCTCTGTTTTAAAGGGCGGATAGTTGCACGTGAACTTGGCAGGATAAGGGTTAATGGTTAAGTAATTGTATTGTGTTCAACTCAATGACAAATTTAGTTTAAATTGCTCTAAAGAGATCAAAGTAAGTTGCAACTGTAGCATTCATTTTATTTCCATTTATCTATTCTCTCTCTACAGGAACACCCTTCGTGTAACTCGTTCAGCGGCCTTGGCTGGGACAGACAGCTCTGGAGGAAGCAATAACGTATTTCTTGGCAAACAGGGGAAAGATTTTGAGTTCTCTCATTTGAGTCCAATTCAAGTTGAGTTTGTGGAATGCAGCGCCAAGGGCAGTAAGGGGGAGGCTGCTGACGCAGAAATTGGAGAGATAGAAAAATGGTTGGCAAAGATTGCATGATGGGAATGAAAACACATTCCAGAAGTGGGTTACACATTAAAAACCTTTTCCCCTATTCTAGTTCAACCTCATTGTTCATTTTAATGACCTTTACATGACCTCACAACCTGGTTTTCTGATAGTGTATGGTATCACAATTTCAGTTATGATAATGTCATCAGATAGACTGAAAGATCTGTCACTCAAGGGCACTCTCTACTTAGGAGGGAGGAGCATTGAGAGCGCCCTCTAGCGACGGATCTTTTAGTCTAGTGACCAGAAACATGGTTGTCTTATAGGAGCAATAGCTGTAGCTTTTTAGAATAATATTTGTCACTACTTGTTCTGAAAAAAAGACATGTTTCTCCTTCTCCCGACATTGTTAACTACAGAGTATTAGCCTTGCTAACTCAAAATAATGTCTGCAATGTGTAATTTTGGTTAAATATCATTTCTGGTTGGAATCAAAATTTAGTTAATAATATCATTGGATAGAACATAAATACAGGTTGTGTTGACAAGTTGTACACAAAGCATGATTGTTTGAGAAAGGCAAGACAATATTGTATTTTACTTAAAAGAGTGGGAAATATATGAAAAGTTACAGCTTTTGGAGCAATAGAAGTGATTTTCAGTGGCAATTCATTGTAAAATTCAGTAAATATGGCAAGCTGTCACAGAGCTGTAAATCTTGTGGATTCATATGATCCATGAAAAGACCAGGATGTGAGGTCAGGTAGGGGTCAAGAAAATGGCTGACTGCTTCAATAGATGATAAACAATGGCTAGATTCCTTCACTTCAACGTACTCTGTTGTTCATGCTGCCCGCATGTGTGCATGGAGTGCCTACAACTAACTTGATCTTTTGGTCTTGGGTGCAGCTAGAATTGTAAATTTGGAAAGAAACACACGTCGCACATTGACTTATACAACTAATATTTTTTGTTGCTAAGTAAAAGCGCAGAGACAAATTCTTCAGTACGTACTTGTAGAAATAAGACACCATTAATAGTAAGTATCTGTTCATATTTTAGACAAAATAAATCCAAGATCTACAGTCAATATATGTTTGTATGATTCAATGAAACGGTTCATATTTTTTGCTGTAAAGGGAAGTATTGTTTTTTTAAACAACTACACCTCAGCGCCATCCAGTCAGTACTGACCAAAGTGTAACTTCTTATAGACAATTTCAAAGCTGTGAGGATGGAATGACGTTGCATTAAAGAGATGTATGGTGAGAAATGTGATATTCCAAACTCTTTGCAAAGTTTTGAAGTATTTGTGTTATATATACTTACATCATTTCCTGAAATAAATATTTGCAAAAGTTTTGCAAAGGTATAGAAGCGTATTCCTTTTGGTTACACTTTCTCTCTTGATCAATGAATCGTCTATATCAATTTAGTCATATTAGATGATAGCAGTGAAGTTCTATTAACTCAAATGTTCCTGGCATTTGCAAAATCACAGCCTCTTCTGCTTGGTGATGTGGATGGTAATTCTCTTCAAGGTTGTACATTTCCAAGTACTCCTCATTCAGAACCAATCAAATGCCTGCTTAGTCCATAGTTTGTGTGGTTCATGCACCTTGTATGTACCTGTTCTCAAACGAGCATGATAAAGATATTGACCAATTGAAGACAACTTTGCGAGGCCGTTGTACAGTAGTCTTTCCTTCACATAACATCAGTTGGTGATGCGAGCAATTATCTTGTCAGACATGAACAGATTTCAAAGAAAGCAAAATCTATGCGATCAGGAACCTTTATCAAATTTATTTTTTATCAAACAGTCCATCAATATTTTTTGAACAGCGTGGCAAGAAAGTCAATATAAGGCTTGTCTTAGTTAGCATTGAGATGGGAAAGTCATTTGAGCGATATTGACAACAACAGCAGTGTAGTAGTAATTTTCTTTAGCGCCCTCACATGATGAAATTGTAGAGATCAAAATCTATGATGGCAAACGCATGGTGTAAGACTCATATTCATACTTGCAATTCAAACATAGAAGCAATTCACAAAATGCGGGTTAGAAAATGAGCCTATCAATATAAGAAGGTCACGGTCATATGTAAGTGTTGGATTGTGTGGAATAAGCAACAACAAGACTCATGTTTCCAGTAAGGTGTACAAGTATTCATGTTTGAACACATTTATTGTTTTCCCTGAGCGCACCTTTGTGTGCAAAATAGCCATCTGAAGTGTGAAAATTTTCACATTAGCCGATCATGCCAGAATTCAGGTGCCAATAGATGGTCTCTAACAAAAGTCAATACTTTGAAAAAGTTCATTTAATTACAGTGATTAAATATATATTTCATATATATGCCTCCAGCTCATAGCTTTTGAAATCAGTTTACAAATTTTTTGAAATTTCCTTGCATCAACCTTACACATATACCTGTCATTTGTAAAAAAATGCATCAAAGAAATCTTCGTAAGTCCATGGTGCGTAAATTAACTCAGAGGGCGCACTCATCAATGGTATCATGTTGGCAAATTTCCATTCACTGCACTGCATTCATGTCGGTGTCAAAACTTAAATATTGCACTGTACTCCAGTCTTGCGTGTTTTTGAATGTGAAACCAAGTCTCTCAGCCAATTTAATAACACACTGCAGACATTCAACATAGTCTATATACCCTGTCACACAATAATCTATAGTCTTATAATTTAGTTAATGTTTTGACTTTTGCATTAGCATTTACAGAATATGGAAATAAAGGTTGTTCGCAGTAATATCCTTATGATTCTCTGATTTGAAAAACAAAATTTGCACAGGATGTGTGAAAGAAATTGCATTGTTTTTTTGCATACGAAAATGTGAATTACATAACAATTCTGGTTTACAAACGGAAGTCCTGATTAATACTGGTATTTCCGATGTAAATCTCAGTTTCTTAAAGTTAGTTTCTGGGAGAAAACGGTTCATATGAAAGTGATAAAATTACTTTTAAGTTAGAAATTGATGATATGTGACTATAGCAGAGGATATCCCATGGTGCAACAGTGTTCAGGAATATACCATTTTGCCATCAACAATCTTGATTGGTTTCCCCTGTCTGTAAGACTGTTCACACGCTTCAGCCAGCATCGATGCCTGCATGGTATCGTGGCGTGTGATTTCACATCGACTTTCCACACCTGTAATGAAATAGAGGATTAAGAAAGTTTATATAGCATCTAATCAGGTACTGGTGGGTGTCATTTGTATTTTACAGCATGTCTGTATTGCTTTGAAAACGCATCGCTTCTCGATGTAAAGTACTCAGTGCCAAATTTGAGGGCGCTGTCGGTATGTGTGCAATACACACTGTTATTATCGACAAATGGATTTTAATCCAGACATGATTTCATTTACCAGCCACAACATATACGCAATGCAAACAAGCCATTGTGTTGGCAAGACTAGTACACTGCATTTCAACACACTTTAGGGAAATGATACAAACATTAACTTGCTTTAGGAACAAACTATATATTATCAGTTTTCACCAATATTTTGTGTCCAATGTCCTCACGCCGAACAAATGATCTCAAATATCATTTCGTTTGCCTCTTTGAATTAAAATCTCAATTAAAATGTTAATTACTACATGATTAATTCAAACTTAGTTTACGGAAAATGATGAACAATGCATGTGTAAACTTTAAAGCCTCTACCATAGGTACAAGATTCCTCAAAACCAATGTTAGAAATTATTTTCATGTCTTTTTGCTTGAAATGCCATATACTTGTCCATTTATGCCGTGTGCCTTTTATACAGGCAAGTGACCAGTAAACAAAGGAGAAAAAATCGTGGTTCTCTCAAACGATGTTTCACTTGAAATGAAGACATTTCTCTGAATTTTTATTTTTCAAGTACAAAATTAACGGTATGTCTGCATTGATATTGTTAAAATTATCATTTTAAATGTTCAAATGACAAAACAGATGACAACACACTGACAAATTATCAATTAGCACTTGGTTGAAGCAAGTTTACATGCTACAACATGTGACGCGACTGGCTCTTCTAATCAAGGGGTCAATAGGTCCGGTGGTCTGACATTTGGGAATTCAGAATTTTGTCATGAAACAAATGTCATTCCAGAGGTCCAGAGATATCTGACTGAAATTTACAGCAAAACATGATAAATGCTGGAATATTGAAAATAAACCAAACCATTACGTTTGTATTGATGTTGGTCCTTGGAACTGTCAAGTACTGACTTTTAAATTTGTTTGCAAATTATCGCATCACATCTTTTGGTCAGTCAGATCACATCGCATGCTTGTTAGTACTGGCCGATCAAAAGTTACAAACCAACCTGTCACAACATCTAAGAAGTGTTCAAGTTCAAGTTTGTAGCTGTGGTCGTATCTCTGCTCAAAGGAAGCATGAATATTATCCTGTTTCGTTCCCGCATTTCCATGGCTGGAGACTTCACAAGGTCTCGTATTGCTTGTTTCTAGCATGCCTTTACTTCCAAAAACCTGCAAAAAGCGATATGTATATGCTAATTGAGCTTATGAGTCATGCTGAGATCGTAAATTAACATTTTTTGAATAGAAGACATTTTAAAATCCACATTTAACATGATTTTGATCATACCAGTTTATCCTTTGGTAGGCTTCATGTGTTTGTTTATTATTTATATATCTGTTCCATTTGTTTGTTTGTTTGTTTGTTTCGGTATTTTGTTTTGCCTTGCACGCCGACAACCTGTTGATTTAGACAATTGGAACTTTACTACGACAATTATGCGACTTGTTCAGCAAAACAGACAATGAGGAGGTTGCTGAAGAGATTCCCTTTCAATTTGCTCAACCATCATCATCATCATCGGTAGCATCGGCATTATCATCATCGTCGTTATTCCGGGGTGGAGGGGGCACGGTTTTGACCCCCTTTTTCGCCTCACGTAGACTTTTGACAAAGAGAATTTTGATAAAGATTTTGACCCCTGTCTTAATTTGCCCACAGGAAGATTTTAAGCTATCACTTTGTAGGAAATGTAAACTTTTGAACCCCCTCCGATTTTACGGAAATTTGTAGAGCTTTTTGTTCCAGAGTACATCTCGGCCCAATTAATGGTTAATGTCCTCCGGGGGTCAATAGCGTTGTAAAATTTGTCATCCTCAGCTGCTGTTTCTTTTATAAACTTAAGGCCGGTTATAATAGCAGCAATTAAATATCAAAGACAAAAAATTGATTATATTACACAGACATTCTGTAAACATCAAATGTAGCGTTGAGATACACAAAATCATCGAGCTTGTTGAATATACACAGTACTGCCTTCGTCTTAGTGCGTAATACTGTGTTCTAGTGCATTTAACAAATTAATGAGATCCCTGTTGAAACTTTGAACACGCCTGTTTGTGTTACTTTTGACCATAATAGACACAACCTTACCTCAAGTCTTTGGTCGTATCCATACACAGCATGCCTGCTGATATCAATCTGCCCGAGAGCGCCACATGGGAATTTTAAGACAACTGCAACAGTATCAACATCATCCATAGCAGCAATATCTGCGTTGAAGCAGTGAGCCTGGGCATACACTGTGGATGGAGTCTCACCAACTATCCAGCAAATCATATCAAGGTCATGTACAATACAGTCATGGAATATGCCACCTAGAAAAGAGCAAGTTTATGATCACAATATCAATGTCATTAGAATCTAATTTCATCTGTTAGTTTGTGGACCTGTGATACCAATCAAATGTTACAGAGCACTTCAAACGATACCCCTTCACCCCCAAAAGTTAGTACAATCCAATTGTGGTCTATGATAAACTAGGACCTGCGTACAATAAAATGAGGTTGAAGGGGTGAACAAAACGAAAATATTGTAAAAACAGAAAAAGTTAAAATCTGTAAGGCTCATAAGTCTATGTGGCACTCTCTTGTTATCGAGATGATCTCATAATCTGTACTGTATGCGTCAATCTGAGGGTCGAAAACATCAAAGGAGTTTCATTGGCCAAACAACACAGCATGCAAAACATGTCTTGGACATACTGTCTTGGTTAGACTAGCTAACCTGCCGCTTTGCTTTTCTCGGGTGTACGCAGTAATTACTGGCTAACCATCAACGAGACAGTCTGCTGAAGTTTTCCTTATACTACGATGTTTTGATGTTTATAAGCCCAAAGACTTGGGCAAGTCTATGTCTTAGTCGCTAATGTTATAATTACATAGCTACTATAGATCATTGATAGGCCCCAGAATGTATGTATATGAGTAAGCCTAATCGATTTCTATTAGGCCCTGGATTAAACCTCCAATCTCAAGTTTATCACAGTATAAATCACCTGGAATGGCAAAAATGACGTGATACAAGTAACATTTTACACAATCTATGGATTTTACTGTAAAATGTTGGTTAAAATGACGTGTTGGAAATCAGAGCGCGAGTGCAACGCTCGTCGATAATTAACGCACTTTAGCGAAGGGTGTGACAAAATTCTTCGGTCCATAGCCAAAACTTTTTCCAAATACAAGTGGAATGCTCAGCTTAATGGTAAGAAGAACACATTAGATGTAATTCCAAAGTGTATCGAACTTGACCTTACCAGATATCTTAAGATATGACAATGGAGGAAGTGGCGCATCTCTGCTAATAGTCTTGATTTGTTGGACCTGTCCGATCTCGTCAGCTTTGACACGTTGATATACATTGCGTACTGCTGGATCAAATCGTCTGCAAGTATGTAAATTATGATTAACATCTATGTCGGTCATATTTTCTAACATCGATGAAGGAATAATGGGTGTAAGTTAAAAGGAAATCTTCCATGACGTCATTATCCCATTAAAACGCGGAAATATATAACCTAAACAAATCGTCATCTTAAACAAGACGCACATTTACAGAAATTCATCGGCGTTGCTAAACCAAACTGGGTCCGTACAGAATTTATTTTAATCAACGCACTCCTAGGGGATCCAGTTGCTTCAAAAAAGACCTGTGGGAAGCCCCTAAGAAACCCTCACCGTTCACATAATATACATCGGGCCCTGTGTTGTTCAGGTGGACCAATTTTCACATTAGTTTATGTTAACACTCCTTTTGGTGACTGTCTACATTTTGCATGAACTGTGTCAAAATCTTGAACACCTTCAATTTTTGCGTTGCATGTGCTGGAAATGAAACAGAGAACATACTGCCGTCTAAATTCTACCACAACACATCCACCTCATCCTGGCTACGAGATAACGGAAGCAACTCACCGATTAAACGCACAATACAGAGCTTTGTTAAACTTCTCCGCATCATCGTAGCAACTCTGTGTACTTTCAATGGTCCCAGCGATTGGTTTTTCACAGAACACTGACTTTCCTGGTTGTGTGTACAGAAAAAAAGGACCAACCCAATCAATGTTTAATATTTATTTTCTGAGATTTTCAAGAAAATACAGAAATGTTAATTTACCTCATAGAAGATTTTGTCAACCTTAAAAATACCGCCCGAAAAAGTAAAACATCGGATTTAGTAATAGAATGAGAATACAGTCGATGACATCAATTTTGGCCAGAAACTGGTCATGTTTTAAGACAAAAAGTGAGGAGTTTATTGCGCATGTGCCGGGACTGGGGTCACAAACAGTCACGGTGAACACCTTGCAGATGAAAAGATCTTACAAACAATCATATCTGAAAATCGTTCACTTTATGCATCCTATATGGTCACGCCAACTTTAATCTGGGTTTGTTTGGTTTTTCTCGGTCATACTTTCACAGTCCTTCATATTGTGTTGCGGGAAGTGACTAAGTCTTTATTTTCTTGGCATCACATATTGGCTTAAACTAATTTAAATTAAAGAAACGTTACAACTGATTTGAAAACCAAACAATTTATGCTTTGTACTTTCATGCCGACTATCCGTCTCTCTAATTTAATTAAGACGTAAGGGTTGTAAAATAGTGAAAATAAGAGCCAAAATATGAAGTACTTAAATATTTTGGATCAAAAGATATTCACATTCTTCATCCTTGTCATAAGTTGAACAAATCTGAGTAAAATCATTTCTATATTTCATTAAATCAAACATTACAGCGGCTGGACTAGGAGTATGGCAACTGTTGACTAACCACAGTTTGTTTATTGGTTCGATAAAACGAGTGCAGTGCCAAAAACAAAAATACTCGAACCATTTTATTTTTGTTATGTTGAATTGCAACACCACACTTCAATTGTGTTACTAAAATCCTCTCTTTTGCATTGGACTGACATCTTAAGTTTCTAGTTGTATACATACCTGCTTTGAGTGCAGCTCGCACAATCTGTTCGTGTGTATGAGTGGGCGTGCAAACAACAACGGCATCAACACTGCAATTTAAACAGAACATAAAGGCTATAATCAACACCAGGGGCTACGTATAGGCCCCTCTATACTACTCCAAGCTCTATACAACCCCAAGAATATAGTCCATAACCTCAAGAAAAATTCAAGACTTCATGAACAATTCAGTTGCATTCATGTAGAACAAAACAAAAGACAGCATTTAGGTTTTTGGTGTGTCAGAAAGCATTTGTTCATAAATGAAGCTAGTTATGTAGTAAACATGTCAATAACCATACAAAGTAATGATGGCAGGGATGTGATACTAAAGTAATAACGTTGTTTTCTGCTTCATACTGCTACACTTTTTTGTCTGTATAGCTGTGGTTTTCGCTGAACTCCGTGATTGCAACGACAAATTTTAAAATTTAACCAATATAGCAAAATACACTTTTAGCTACAATGAGCCTCGGGGATAGATATTTGGACTCTCAATTGTTTCCAGTACTTGTCTGGCCTACAGCTTTTGGGGACTCATTTTGAAGTTTTAGTTTTTTTGAAAATCCAAAATTTTACTTTTCTCTATAGAGTTAACACAGGGATTGCCCCTTTTTGAATTTCTAATATCCCTAAATTAACGTTAGGTTATTTGTTCCTCCAGTGCCAAATTTTGCACAGTGACATCCATAGTTTTATTCTTGATTTGGCTAGAAAATAGTTGAAAATTTCATAGGGGAAAGCTTGAGCAAAAGTTTGTCTTTCGCTTTAATCAGGCAGACTTCTGATTATTATCCCCCTCAATCGGTAAGATCTAAACTCATGTAAATTTGAAATAGTACAACATCATCTTTTCTCAATTTCAAAAAATACTTTAGACATTAAATTGAGGCAGTCGTCGGAAAATCTGCTCAAAGGTTGCCAGGGACCCCTACGACCGATGTAAACACTGTATCTAGGGTATGTTGGCGATCGTAAAATTTAAATGTTGCAGCTATGCTGACTTGATGCATCTAGATATCATTCTTGAAATACATTGCTTGTAAACAAGAAAGTCGCAAACGCGCAGTTCCGACGACTGCCTCTCTTTAATATCTATTTTGCAGCAAACCAACTTTTGATAGTCTGATTTTGTGGCAGAGAGATTAACGTCATTGTGTTCATGTGTTCGGAATATGTGATGAAGGCCACTCTTACATAAGATTCTAAGAAACAGGGCTTGTGGGCGTTATACAGCTTTATTCATGTAACAAATGGCAGCTTCAGTTCATGATCAGTACCATTACAAATGTGAAAACAAGCTAGCAATGCTTATAGATATTGATAAATTTAATAGTTCCGTATTGAAGTCATCGAATTCTTCAAAATCACACTATTAATCAGATGGCTGTAGGATCTTTTAGATGTGTCCCGTCACCAGAACGATATTCCCCACTTTACCTGTTATCTTCCAAAACAGGTGTTATATCTTTGCTGTCGGCTACCCTCGTTTCGTCCAGAAAATACTTCTTCACAGCCCTGTGTGCTTTGTCTAAATCGTCCTCCACTATCCATTTCAAGGGAGTACGATAGTTTGCGATGATGTTCTTAAAGTGAATGCTTCCAGCTCTCCCGAGACCAAATATGGCAAGTCCGACTTTCCTGTCTTTGTGTATAGAAAACCTTTAATTTAATTTTGCATTCACAAAATGAAGCCTATGCTTCTTTGTTCTAAAGTACAACCTATACGTTTGTTTTACATTCTTTATAGCGTCGTAAATTAGGTATAGTGCCAAAAGGACGAGCGAGAAGTGAGATAGAGTGAGATGTGCTTTCTATTCTACACAGAAATGTTAAGGATTGCACCACTTATTGTATGCTATTAACATAGAAATAAGAAGATTTTGGTTTGGTTTTTGTCAGTTGAAACAGTGAAAATAAAACGAAGGTTATTTCATTGTGTCATTCAAAGCAGCAACAGAAGACACCCTTTCAACATACTAAGATATTATGGACCAGTTGTCGAACATGTATAATTGCGCAAAAGTCACAATTACAAGTGACTGATCAAAGTCACAAAGTCACATCATATTAAACATGAAAAAACATCAAACAGTGATAGCTGTATTGACGTCTAGAGATGAAACTAATCAGTGCTGTAAGATATTTTGAAAGGAGTGTGCACCTCTTTCGAGTATCAGGTACTAGCATGTATTCATGTACAAAGTCAAGAAAAGTTAGAAGTCTTCACATTTACGAAAAACACGATTGGAACTAATTTGGGATTATTGGATAGTGAAGTAATGTCGATTTAATCTACAAATGTTATCTCATCTGCTTTTCTTTTTATATTACGCACTTGTTTTTATGAGTAATTTGCAATATTGCAACATTCAGCTATACGGCACCTAACACTTTTGAGAAAATTGCAAAATATGAAAATCCAATTTTCCCAAATTAGTTCCAATCGTGTTAAAATTTACGTGTATAATTTGAATGCATTTTTTCAAGATCGTTTATACAGAAATTCTGGACTTTTTTATTTTCTTTAAAACGTGTGTACAATTGTGCTATTTATGAACAAAAATGGTATATTAACTTTGAATATAAGAACGTTCTATGTCATTGAAGAACTTGGTGAATTTGTCGTCCGAGGCGCACTACCAGTCCAGCAACATGCCAACCAGCATAGCTGTTCGTGAAGGATTGTACTCAAGTCCTACTATACCAAACTTAGACCACGCTCGAACGACATAAACTGCCAGCTCCGAGGTTACTGACACCAGTTTTCAATCTTCGGCTGTACTTTATCGTGGTCAAATTGTTTTGTTACGCCAGATGATTTGCAAACACTTACCGGACAATGGAATAGGCGAGGGACTATAATCTTTGAACACCGTAACCAACCGGTCGATAGGATCAAATGCGACAGTATTGTTGCGTTCGCGTGTAACATTGTATGCTAATGTCTGGATTATTAACCAATATATGTGTCATAACTGATCAAATCAATATAAAGACACTAACGTATTCATCATAAAAGCATGCATGTAAAAACACAAATATTCGTGCGCATGTCATAGTGTTTTATGTCCTAACGCTTTCGCTGAAAAGTCCATATTTTAGTGTCAAAAATATCTGCTTAGCCACCAAAAATACTTCCATGTCGAAAAGACTTCAATCTGCTTTGTGAAGTTGTATCGTCACTTCTGAGGTTTAATTTTTAACCACCTGTTCTTGTTATTGATGATAGAACAGGTTAAGTGTTTGCAGCGACCGATCAAAGTCCATCGACAGTCATGTAAGCAAAGACCCAACTTCTATATTCGGATTGCTTGGCCTTTCAATTCTGCAGATACATGAGATGTGAACGCAACGTAATGCTCGTCTTTCGACATAACCAGAGGCATAAAGAAATTGGGTCCAATCAATGTATCTTCTGTGATTTTTGTCTCTCCATTACTGTGCCCTAAATCTCGCCTTACCAATCAGGCTGTTCGTTTCAAATGCCAGATTGTTTTATCGTTGGCGCGGCGTGGTAAATATTTTCTCAATTTCCAGCAAAGCCGGGCAAGAATTGAATCACACTTCCTTAATTGTTATCATAAACTACTTAAAAATCTCGATCAAATTTCGTTCGGTATCATTAAATCAGAAAACAGAAACGGTAGGACAGAACAGAAAAGGTACAATAGTATATGGACTATAATGTACTTTAAAGGGTTTGAAACAGTAAATATTAAAATGAATTCCACTAACCTTTTGTTTCCATAGCTTTTGTTGTAAATATTGCACGGTTAGTATGTCGGCATGTACAACAGCACCGTTATATTGAATGAACTGGCAGTGTACTGAAATCAAATAAACCTTATCTGTCCAACTATTGACACACCTATTCAATACGTAACTGAAATCACGTGACCACCAGTGACGCGCAAATCAAAAATTAAGTCAACATTTTCGTAGTGGTCCTTTTAACGACAGGAATGCTATCAATCATTTGTAAAAGTCGAAACAGGCGTGCAAACATTCTACTTTGAGAAAACGCGCCTTAGCAGATGAGAGACGAATATCGATGCTATGTAATCATAATTTAATTTTCCCCCAGGCTGACAATCCTGATTGTTCCTTGTTCATATATTGGGATTGCCAGTATTCAGTATAAATGCGCAGGCAATGACGCTGTCCGCTGCAAATTTCTTTGGGCGAACAGATGTGCCGATAGTTCTTCGTGCTGGCAATCGAGAAAAAAGTCAGACTGGCAATTTTTTTTGTCGTCAGCAGGCGGAATAATTTCATTGGATAGCTTCGTCAGATAATTTCACCAGATAGCTGGAGAATCGCTGCTGACTGGGCAGAGTACATGATTCGTTGTTTACAGGGTTTGAATAAAACATATGGCGGGGGAAAGGGCTTTGAAGAACTTTGTTAGTAAAGAGGGGCAGTGGGCTTTTGTAATCACGATAAGGTCAACGGGGTAGTGGTGGGGGTAGGCGGGAGGGGGGATTTTTCAAATTGTAGAAAGAGATCGGTTAGAACAGATTTCCTTTTCTCTTGAAATTTCAGGTTTGTCCAGAATATCTGCGACCAAAGAATCATGTATATGTGCAAAAACTCTTCTATGTAAAACTGGCTGACTTCCCTTTGGTTATCCATTTTCTTCTGGGAAGCCATCAACGTAAGGTTTGATATTATCTTATGTCTATACCGCATTCCGTATGCCTGAAGTACAACACATTTTGACGTAACCACTATATACCTTTGTGACCGCTATTCTGACCCATTGCAGCTGACACTTAATAAGTATCTCTGTACTACAGTCATCTGATTTGATGTGGGATGACGCTTCAGAATGCGACAGATTCATAATAAGCGATTTTAGCGAAGGGGGTTACTATGGCAAATACAAAAAGTTTTGAAGACTATCTTAAGCTGTGAATATTTGTTGCTGATAACGCATCAGGGATATATCATAAAATCTTGAGAGAATAGTCAAAGTGGAAATTGGTAGGAATGTTGCAGCCACTTGCCCGTTTTATGTTCATGCGAAAGTCGGGGACTAAAATATTTACATTTGCAGTAAGAAAAGTATATATACCCGTGTAAAGTTCGAAACAGTGGACCGTGATATCCATTTCTGCATCCTGTGCACCACTCTCAAGATCTGATGGTCGGTTCATAAATATCTAAGGGAGCCTTCAGTAATTACAGGGGGGTGGGCCGGGGGAATTGGGGGGAGGGTCACTTTTTAGAAAACAGTTCAAGGGGAGGGTCACTTTTTATAAATCTATCTTGGGGGGAGGGTCACTTTTGACAGAAGCTGATATTATGGCCAAAACTTTGATTGTCCGTGTGATAGTTCCTGAAAAGGAAATCACCAACAAAATAGCACACACTTATAGACCCCAATGCATAGTGAATTGACACATTGGTGAAATTCCAAAATCAAATTTCTTACACAACCATAGACTTGCAACCACTCTAGTCTAATCAAGAACAATAATCTAAATAATCAACCATAAATAAAGGCACATATTTATCTAATTTTGTACTGAAAAAAATTATTCGTAGTTTCATCATAGACCCCTATGCATAGTGTATGGACATTTTGGTGAAATTCCAAAAACATATTTCTTGCACAACCATTGACTTGTAACCACTCTAGTCTAATCAAAAAAATTAATATCAATAATCAAGAGTACACAAATGCAAAGATGTACTTATTTTTGTATTGCAAAAATAACTATTCATCATTTCATCATAGACACCATGGATAGTGAACCAACTTTTTAGATGAAATTCAGAAATCAATTTCTTGTACACAAATTTTCATTTTACTTCCCTATTCAAGCAAAGTACATTTAAATACATTATCAAACATATATAAAATACAGACTATAGCATGTTTTGTGGGGGTAAATTGTCAATAATTTGCCTGATAGACTCCATGTATTATGATTTGATATTTTTGGATGAAACACTAAATCAGCCACAACTTGCCTTCTTATAGTTGCACAAAATATGGTGACCCTTCCTAAAATGTATGAAATACCATATCTCTTCAAAAATTCTTGCGTGATAATACCCGAATCACTACTTTCAAAGCGAAGCCATGTTTACAATGAATTATGGAAATAAAAGCTTAGGTCACGGGGTCATTCGTGCCAAAGTGCCGGCGGCGTCCCTAGTTACCCCATAGGGCGCCATTGTTTTGCGGCAAATTCAAAGTTGCAGTGATCACGGTAAGCGATTTTTCGTTATTTAAATACAAAACACGAAATTTACCAACATTGTCGAAACATCAACAACGTACAAACCTCTCTGTATCAGTATTTTTTTTGTTTAACCCTAGCGAAAAAAGAAATTCTCACTGATTGCGCTCCGCTGTGTGCGGTTTGCACTGTCGTCTGCTTCAAGTTCAACCGCCATAAGACTGCGGTTGCTGACAGTTCAGAGGACCTTAAATTTCATATCAAAAGAAAGGAGCCATATCGAACTTAATATAATATATATACATAATCCTAGATTTACAATGAGTCGATTGACTGTTTCTTGGTTTAGTCATGAACATTCCGGGTCCTGTTTACGTACGGTTACCCTCGAACGGCGCTACAGCAGTCGCGATCCCTCAGCAATACGATAAAGTAGACATATTTAGAGATCGAATAAATCTCTGAATGTTAGAGGGTTTTGGACCCAACTCTTTCCAGCACGGGTATTGTGTCCTGTATACGTATAGGTGCGCCATTATAGGTACATGTCTCTCTTTTATTTCTAGATATGATTACAAACATGGAAGAACGATTGCCACAGTGTCAAACAACTACGACACCAGAAGATTTTGAAACTTGGACTGTAAGCGCACTTCAGCAGTACATTGGCAAGAGAGGACTGAAAAAAGATGGAACTAAGGCAATGCTCGTTGCAAGAGCGTATGCGGCCTGGGAGATGGAATTGCCAGTCCTGAAGAGCCAGCTAGAACTTCTCAAAGAAAAGCAGAAAGAGTACTTCACTCTGCTTTCTACACCGACGACAGGTCAACTAGCCGATCCTCTTACCATGAAAGTGGCTTGGAAAGTGGCTGGCTAGGAGAATCAGAGGGTGGCATGAAAAAGTGGCCCCCTGTCTATTTCAATGACATATGTCAATTTGTCATGATCGATCACCCTGGCAGAAACATTGACCTAACAAAACGAATGTTAAATGAATATAAAGAGGGCAAAGCTTTTCGGTACTTTCACGCGGACTGGATGAAAGAAATTTTCATCCTTGACACTTCTGCTGATAAGGAGTATGTGTTTTTTGCGTGGAAAGTGCACACCATCTCAACGAATTGGCTGTCCTCCACATGACTGTTGGATTTGTGTAAAGATGGACGGGTCGATCCATTCTGCATATTGCACCTGTACCGCTGGGTAAGTGTGCAAATCACTGAAATCATACTGATCACTGCTTATGGGAATACGAACTGTTTTTCTTAATCAAAATGATTAAAGGATACATATATATAATGTATGTATATATATATATATATATATATATATATATATATATATATATATATATATATATATATATAGTTAATGGATAGAATATTTATAAACCAACGAGTAAGCATCAGTTTGAACACAGACAAAGAGAAAAACGTTTTCTCCTCATCCTCCAGAGTGTATCTTTAGCAGCTATGTGGGCTCATGCACGAAATATCAAATAAAAAGTAAAATAGATGGCTATTGAATGTAATTTTTCATTTTTTCTCTCTCTAAATTTAAGTCTTGGTGAGACTTGTAGCCACGTGACCGCTTTGCTCTTCAGAGTAGAAGCCGCTAATAGGACTGGAATGACAACCTAACATGCACCGAAGTAAACTGCAGATGGAACGTACCTAAAAAGAAAACAGACATAAATCCTATGAGAGTACAGGAAATGAACTTCAAACAAGCCAAATATAATGCTAAAGGTTAGTAAAATAATCACGTGATCGTTGTTGCTTCAGTTGTCATATTAATTATTACATAGTAGTTCTGGTGGTATCTCTCTCTCTCTCTCTCTCTCTCTCCTCTCTCTCTCTCTCTCTCTCTCTCTCTCTCTCTCTCTGCTATTTCTGACAAATGTAGGCTGCCTACCGATAACACATTATGGCTTAAGTTGTTTTGCCACCAGGTGCACTGTATCACCCACTCATGTTATGTAATGTATTATGCCAAAAAAAATTGTGAGGTTCCGATAACATGGTTTCCAAAAATAGGGAGATAGGTCGGCAGGAGTTTTTTTTCCAAAATATTTTGTTTTAAATATGCATTTCAGCGGTTCAGGGCGGTCAAACGCTGGCTACAACATTTCCAGAAAAATGTATCACATTCATAGAAGGAAAAAAACAAAAGACATGCTCGTTCAAGCAATAATCAAATGCCAAATAACGAACGCGTGATTTTACGGGGTATTTCATCTTACGTAGTTTTAAAAGTTTGGGGTCGGCAGGTAAAAAATAGGGTAGATCGGTTATCGGAACAGCACAGTTTTTTTGTTCGGACTTATAACGCACACAATCTTGTGAAATGTCACAGAGAGAAATGTCGGTAAATAGAGAATATATTTGTAGAGAATAGATTTGTTGCGCTTTTGACAGGTTATGAAAATAATGTATTTTATGTGAGTTCGAAGTTGCTTTCACTTAATGTATTTTGTCATTTATCACTCGACCAGACAGTTTTATAAATTGACATTTTTCATATTTTGGTTAGCTTATATGTCTATCATATACGATTTATTTTGAAATATCTCGTCTACATTTTTGTTCTGTTTCAGGAACTGTAAAGAGAACCCTCGTCGACACAAGAAAGTGCTTATTTTTTCCACTTCCTGAGAGGTACCAACCTGCAAATGATGAAAAACGATCTCCACAATCGACTTCGTCAGACTGTTTCCAATGCATGTTTATTGACTATGTTTGAAAAAGTATCTGTGAACAATGTTCAAAGCACTAATAATGCCTAGAGTGACTTGTCTGGTGTCGGGGACCAAATTGATACACTCGACGCAGATTATGATTGTACAGGGATTATCAACTTGACAGATCTCGCTAAAGTTACTGTCAACAAAGAACACAGTGTAGAAACTAATTTACGTGCCTTTCTTATTCATTTCCAAAGTATTCTGATGAAGATCTTAATTTTATTGAAAAAAACACAAGTTTACAAAATGAAAGTGCTATGTGGCATGAAGTAAGAATTGGTAGGATTACAGCTTCTAATTTCTATTCCGTTTTCACAAAAATTAATACCATAAGAAATGAGAAATCAAACCGATCGAAAGAAACACAAAATTTGGTAGTTAAGCTCATGGGATATAAACCGATTAATCCAGACTTACCTGCACTGAAATATGGTCGCAACATGGAACCAATTGCAAAACAAAAGTACATTGAAATCATGAGTAAGGAGCATAATGAGGTTACAACTAGAGAATGTGGGATATTTATCGATAAGAATCGACCATACTTAGGGGGCACCCCAGATTTGATAGTTTCTTGTAAATGCTGTGGACAGGGACATGTGGAAATAAAGTGTCCTAGAAGTATTGCCCATACAACTCCCAAGGTTGGCAAACCAGACTATCTTGTAATGGTGGATGGCAAAACTATGCTGAAGCACAATCATGCCTATTATGCTCAGGTCCAAGGACAAACGGGGGTCACTGGTCACAAATGGTGTGATAGTTTCGTGTTCACGTCACATGGTTATCATCTTGAGAGGATATGTTTTGATCGAAGCTGCTGGTTTAATATGGTCGAAAGACTTGATTACTTTTTCTTTAAATATCTAGCTGTAAAAGTTATCACATGTCGAATTAATTGCGCTCTTCAATCATGTGCAAATGACATTGAGCTGCAGAGTTAAGTTCGACCGGGCCTTTCTAGTGTACGCGCCACCATCGTTTCAACTTCATGGCGGCCAAACAAGAGATCTGCCCTTGAAGACCAAATGATTGTATGTCCAATGTGTTCGGAAGTTTGCTTTGAAGAAGAAGATATTGATATGTTTACTCAACGTAGTATTCAATGTCATAGTTGTAATATGTGGGTGCATTTAAAGTGTGCCTCATTTGTTCCAAGGAACATCTTCGCAAAATAGGTAAAACATGGCTTTGCCAGTCGTGTAATTTATAATATAGGCTGTTCTGATAAATTGATATTCTGTAATGATTTCAGAAAAAAAGGGATAATTTTCTTAGTTTCTCCAGAAATCACAATATATTTTGGCTCTTAAGTACGTAAATTAAAAGACGGTGAGACGTTAGATTGTTTAAATTGAATGTGTTTTGACCTATTGACTAACTTATGCGCGTGAGTGTACAAACAGACAGACAGACAGACAGACAGACAATATATATAATATTATATATATATATATATATATATATATATATATATATATTTTTATTTTTTTTTTCTCTATATGGAATTATCTGCAAGTACAATTATAAATATCATGTCAAAACTGGTTTAATTGCAATATCTACAAAATGATTATTTACACAAAGGGGTAAATATTACACAGGGCGGCGCAGCATGTTATAATATCATCTAAATGATGGACCAATGTAACAGGCAATTCATGTTTTAAGATCCGAAACGTTTTCAATCTCCCGATTGCCATTTCAATATATATCCTCCGATTTGCGATTTTCTTTGTTTTTTGAACATCGGCCTTGGACATTTGCTCTGTTCCCCTACAGCTCGGTTTATGTATAAATGAGTATGGCGAATGACAAGTTCGTCGGCTATTTGAAATCACCTATCTGCCATTACTCTATGGCCATGTCTTGTGCTTCGATAATGTCGAGGAAGCTGAAGTGTTTGACGAAATGGCAGTCTGGCCACCCCAACCACAGGATACAAAATTAAAAGCCCCCGTCTGGACAATATTTGAGCAAGTATTTAATTGTATGGTGATGCTTATAGTCGGACCAGGTAGCAGCTTGGATACGCAAATCTCGAGGGGCTTTCAATAAAAATCTCTGTACAGTCAATTATGTGACGGCAATTTTTAAATTGGACATTTGAAAATTTCTTGGGGAGATGCTGCCACACTACATATCTAGGGGGATTAAATAACATACAACCCCACTCTCTGGATAAGAATCTAAGCCAAGTTAAAAAAATCTTACTGACTGTGTTAGGGGAAATACCAAACCGATAACCTAGATCCCTATGCAGGAGACCTAGCCTGATTTTCATAAGGAAGAGTAAAAATTCATCCTTCCCTGTTAACTTCCTTGATGGGCCAAACTTCTTCGGTGACTTTGAAAAACGGCGTGGCACCTTGGAGGATAATTTTACAGGCCCTTTCCAGTAAAGTTTTGGGAACAGTCCCTTAATTTCTACAATATAAAGCTTGAAATGTTGCTATATTTTCGATACCCGTATAAAACTTACATTTACTATCGCTATCATTTCGGTCATAACCAAATTTGCGTGACTTAATTTCCTTTTCGACTAGCTTACCCTCATATTGAATAATCCGTTTCTTTAGTTTTGAAATTAAGATTTTGAGATTTGATATTTTTTTGGATTTGATCCGGCATTGAGTGCAAGTATTGTCATAGTTATGATAACGCATTGGATCATAATTGTCATCGTCACACTGAGAGTTCTCATCATGATTTAAAGGTAAGTTTGCATTGTGCTTTGCGTCGGGTAGTTCGGCACTGGCACTGTCATTTTCGTCCTGACGGTCTCCATCGACGTTGTTAGCTTGAATGACGTTGGTTACTTCTTCTGCATGTATCGTTTTCATTTTCCGCTTTTTCTCTGGCACATATGGCGTTCTGTTCGGCGGGGCCCGTCGTGTTGGAACTACCGGCAAATCATAGCCTAAATCCAGAGTAGGGTCGGGATGAAGAGTGGTCGGTTCTCCGCAAACAAAGTGTTTGGAACACACCCTTGAATTATAGTTTGGTTGCCAAACACTTCCACGAGAGCCCTGCCTATTTATCATTCTAACCCAGCGTGCTCTAGCATCTGGATCCCGAGACACAGTAGGGAAAGGAAACAAGGTGAATGGTGGTGTACACGAGCAGGAGCGAGTGCCACGGTTACAGCCGTGTATTTCACAAACGCCGTCCTTCCATTTATTGAGGTGATAGACACTGTTGGCACACCCATAAACGGCACAGTTTCTGTGTGACATCTGAAAAAACATATTGAATGATGCGTTCAGAGATTTATTCCATCTTTTGGCATGTCTACTTATCAAATTAATGAGGGATCGCGACCGCAAGTATGTATAGCCTACAGTATAAGCTTACTAAACTTAGGCCTATATGTAAACAGTACAGGACTCAGAATGAATGTTCATGACCAAGAAACACTCAATCGACTTATTGTAAAGCTAGGATTATGTTTATATGTTATATTAAGTTCGATATGGCTCCTTTCTTTCTGATATGAAATCTAAGGTCCTCTGAACTGTCAGCAACCGCAGTCTTATACATGTAATATGATGGCGGTTGAACTTGAAGCAGACGACAGTGCAAACTGACTTACGCACACAGCGGAGCGCAATCAGTGAGAATTTCATTTTTCGCTGGGGTTAAACACAAAAAAATACTGATACAGAGAGGTTTGTACGTTGTTGATGTTTCGACAATGTTGGTAAATTTTCGTGTTTTGTGTTTAAATAACGAAAAATAGCTTACCGTGATTCACTGCAACTTTGAATTTGCTGCAAAACAATGGCGCCCTATGGGGTATCTAGGGACGCCGCCGGCACTTTGGCACGAATGACCCCGTGACCTAAGCTTTATTTCCCACAATTCATTGCAAACACGGCCTTCATTTGGAAGTAGTGATTCGGGTATTGCGACTGTCCCTCCAAAAACACCAGCCCTCCCCTCTGTAATTTGTCCCTAACATAACAATTGAACCAATTGTTATGTAAATTAGCTGACACTGATTTGGTTATTCCCGGGGAGAATACCGCAGTGGTTTTTTTGGGGGGAGGGTCAAGTTTTAGAATGTCGGACAAGATGGAGGGTCACATTTTAGACAGGAGGATAGGGGAAGGGTCACATTTTACGGTACAGGTGTTTGCGAAATTCCCCCGGCCCACCCCCACCCCCCTGTAATTACTGAAAGCTCCCTAACATGAGTCCCTGAAACAGTAGCCTGGATCCCAGGCTCTGCTTTTGGCCTTCGTCCACACACCACGAGTGTGCACTACAGTGGTCGGAGGCACCAGGCCAACGCGAAGGAACAGCCTGAGGGTCTAGGCTACTGAATCAGGCGATCGTAGCATGGGTTGGATTAGCGGTCCCGGGCAAAGCCGATCGACGAGGCCTAAAGGCAAGTCTTGGTGGTGTGTGAAACCCTTGGTCTTACCTGTTGGCCTTCTGACCGACCGCTCAACCAACATGCAACAAATGAAATGGATGTGTGGACCCTGGAAGCAGAAATTCTTTCAGTGACTTCGGTGGTGATTTAGTGATCAAATGTGTCTTTTTCTGCTTTTTGGCTGTCATTCACAATGTTTCTTCCGCTTTTTTCCTTTAAGAAGAATTTAGTGTTTAAGTCCAGAAAATCAATGTGAAATGTCTTTTCGACGCAATTATGATGTACAATGTGTTATGCCATTATTAACACCTGTATGTTAGTCGTTTCATGTGTCAACGTGTGTGATCAGAGGCGGCCCAGACACCATTAATGAGCTTATTATTGAGTTTTTCTCAATTTTCTCTATCAGTTCCTCTCCTTTTCTTCATGCTCTGACTGATCGTAGTGAATAAAATAAATGACAATAAGACCTAACCTAGCCGCTTGACTCTTTATTTGTTTTACACCCCATTACAAGGACGTTTATCTTTCATATACACACATCTTGTAATTAATTAGTCAACACAACTAATTATGCTAATCCGTGGAGTTATCAGGGATTTTATGGGTTGGTCAACATCGCGAAAGATAGGAAAGGTTTTCATTTACATGTCTATCTTTCCAATGTTGACCAACCCTTGATAAGTCCACGGATTAGCATAATTAGTTGTGTTGACTAATTAATTACAAGATGTGTATATGAGAAATAAACGTCCTTGTAATGGGGTGTAAAATGAATAAAGAGTCAAGAGACTAGGTTAGGTTATATAACCATTTATTTTATTTTATTTACTTCGATCAGTCAGAGCATGACGACATAGTCCCTATATCCATGGAGGGACTGTGATGAAGAAAAGGACAGGAACTGATAGAGAAAACAGTGAGAAAAACTCAATAATAAGCTTATTAATAGTGACTGGGCCGCCTGTGGTGTGATACGATTGCATAATATTATTCGCAACATGTGTTGCGTTTGCAAATGACAGTTACCTGTGTTTAGGAACTTTTGCTAAAATTTTCCGCAAGAAAACTTTCAACCATTCTCATTCAAAATCAAGAATAAAATTCTGAGTCGCCTTGAAAGTTTGGTATTGGAGAATCCAATATCTCGAATTTACCGATATTTGAAATTCAAAATGGCTGCCATCCATCATGTGTTAACTCCATCATACATAGTGAAAGTTAAATTTTCGATTTTCACAGAAATAAGCCGGCGAAATCTTCGTGCACTGCAAGAGCTTCAAAAATGACCAAAGACCAGAAAAATATTGTAAAATTTCGATAATCCGTATATATGCCCCCGAGGAGCCTTCTACCTTAATTCGTAATTTTGACGACAGAAATTACAAGTATTCAAATGATGTGACTAATACCGTGTTGAGGGTAATTCGTTCAAAATGTTGGGCAACATTTTGTGTCGAGAGAACGTGACACAATGTTTCAAGACAAATCACAATGATTGGCTTGGCTTTGTGTCCATTTCGTCAATTTAAAAAACAAATTAAATCTTTATTATTATAAGACCAAACTTTATCACTTTATTCCAACTTTTGATTTCTTGGTGATGACACGTATCATTACAATAAAGAAATCTGTATTAGATTACTGGTGCTGTCAAAGTCTTCAAGTTTCAACATTGTCTTTGCTGTGATCAATACCACCATTGTTTATCAAAATTATAATATCTGAACTTTACAAGATTTACGAACAGAGCAGTGCGCCACGAAGCTGCATTTATGTAGCTGACACCAGTAGCGGCTTTTTCATCCGGCCCGTAAGAGAACGTCTATGTCGATATTGAAGGGATAGGGTTGAGGGCTTCAACTATATGCACAAGAGATTGACCAGGGTCACGTGATAACCGTAGTAAATAAATTAAACACGATTGGAACTAATTTTGGATAATTGGATCTTTATAATTTTCAAATTTCTCAAAAATGTTAGGTGCCCTAAAGTTGAATGTTCCGATATTACAAATTACTCATAAAAACAAGTGTGTGACTTGAAAAGAAAAACAGACGAGCTTACACTTCCAGATTAAATCGACATTACTTCACCATCCAATTATCCCAAATTAGTTCCAATCGTGTTATTACAACTTCAAAAATGAAATTATATTTTTTCATGAGGACGTTTACAATGCGAATAAACAATTGTAAAAGACGTACTGGTAAATAGAATAAAATCATAAATATTTTTTCAGAAGAAATAGCTTCTCTTGTCAGCAAACGGATACTTATATACAGACTACTATGTCGGTCATCTGCACGCGAGACAATTAGCGAAAATTAACACGGAGCATGCTCAGAAGTTATACAAGTCTGACCAAGAGATACATCATGAAAAGTAAGACTATGTTTGCGTTAACGAATGAAGCTGCTGCGACACTTCCGTCGTTGGTTTGACCCTGATTTTGTACACCAGAAGCACGAGTCGGAACGGGTTCTCCTTTTGGAGGAGTGTACGTTGATGTTGGGCAATTCGTTCTACCATGTTGCCCACCCGGTTGCTGCATCCCTGGTTGCGGTGTTCCTGGTGGCTGCATCCCTGGCTGCTGCATCCCTGGTTGCTGCATTCCTGGTTGCTGCATTCCTGGTTGTTGCATTCCTGGTTGTTGCATTCCTGGTTGCTGCATTCCTGGTTGCTGCATCCCTGGTTGCGCTGTTCCTGGTTGCTGCATACCTGGTTGCTGCATTCCTGGTTGTTGCATTCCTGGTTGCTGCATCCCTGGTTGCGCTGTTCCTGGTTGCTGCATCCCTGGTTGCTGCATTCCTGGCTGTTGCATTCCTGGTTGTTGCATTCCTGGTTGCTGCATCCCTGGTTGCACTGTTCCTGGTGGCTGCATCCCTGGTTGCTGCATTCCTGGTTGTTGCATCCCTGGTTGCTGCATCCCTGGTTGCTGCATTCCTGGTTGCTGCATCCCTGGCTGTTGCATTCCTGCACCACCATTCAACATTTCGTCAGACATGCACTCGATTGGCCAGCGATCTGCTGTCCCGTTGAAGTTTTCGGAGCTGGCGAAGTAACATTCCCGTCCATTCGTTCGAAGTCCGCTGTCGGGAAGAATGTTACCTTTATAGCATCCAATCCAATATGGATAGAACGACGTCACATGATAACGATACTTTCCGTCCACGTATCGTCCACCACAGTCATCCAAATCATCTTCTGCTAGCTCAGCGCCACTTTCGTCCAAGGGACCGTATACAGGAAAACCGTCCAATGCAACACCAACTATTCCCGACAGTTCTGCTGTGGTCATTCCCGTTAGAAAGCAGCTGTCAGGAATCCTGTGGTAGTGGTAGCGCCCGTGCGGGTCGGGATGGCCATCACATTGGTCAAAGATCTCCTTGAAGGGGCCGTCGACAGCATTATAACCCTCTGCCGTAAAGGGGTTGAAGAAAGGCACTCCATTTGTCGCAAAACCAATAGGTCCCATGGGCAGACAGCTTGGTTCGTCTGCAATCGATGGCTCGGCTGGAATACGGTACTCGTATTCTTGCTCTAAGATTGAATTTTGATTCAATCCCAGAAAATCTCCCGTGTCAGTGTCTGGGATACCGTTGGCCCGAACGATCAGAGTTGCCCCATCTGCGGTGATGGTGATGCTGCCAGTCAGGCCAGTGTTATGCTCCACTGTTCCCAGACTTCCAAATGCTGCGATTTCATCCTCTGTCAATCCTAATGCAGCACCTACGACGCTGATGATAAGCAAAGCGTGAATCACCATTTTCGCTGTCAAGCGACGACAATCGATCTGTAATATAAAGAAAGCAAAGATTAGGGCTTATAAGACTTTCTGCAAAATGTATCAGTCTTTCTGATTTGAGTAAGCTTTGGTTGAGTCAGCTTTTGGCATGTCGGGAGCACAATACTAGTTAGGTACATTGACGTGGTATTGTAAGCACTAATAGCGTATCTATCTGTTGTGCATCTCTTGACAGAGAAGACAATGATGAACTCGATCATTCATCTTGTAATTGACAGACAAGGACTAGCTGCTGTTTCCAAAACATGGCTATAATGCTTGAACGTTTTATGAAATTTTGATGCCATTGAAGATGCGGTTTGCCTTTTCTTTGATGACCTCAAACTTCTGAAAGGGAGCGTACATACTTTTGTTCTGATCACCCTTTTGCAATGAATGATCGTTCTTGAAAAATGACTATCCTCTATTCAAGTATTCTATACCAGTTTTTCCCAATGACAAATGATTTTGCCCGATTTCCCCACAAGTACCTGCTCAATGTTGGTTTACCTCATCGGATGTGTTCTTATTATCGATCGGTCTCAGCGATCCTTTGCTTTTAGGAACGGCGCAAATTCAGGGGCATTCAAAAAGCTAATTTTCAATCAAAAATAATCGTCAGGGAAGCGAAGTACATTCGTATTTTTGAGCTAGCTGTCTTAGATAAGTAAACTGTTCATTAATTTCAATTTTTTTCTTACTGCTTCATTTCCTCCTTTAGATGATGTCTTTGTTCTCTGAATGACGTTTTAATTTAAAAGATGGTTTTTCGTTGAATTTTCCGGATAATTTAACGCGCATGCGTTGGTATGTTTGACTCAACCAATGCTACAAACAGCAGGATATTTTCTGTACAAAAACTATCTGTACGATTCGAGGGGCTAAATGAAGCCAATGATGTTTCAAGGTAAGGAAACTGGCATTATCTTCAAGTTCCCTGTTAACGCCAGGATGTAGGAACAAACTTTATCCATAAGCAAAGTCACGTTTTCGTCAGCAACTTCGTTTAATCATATATTATCGCTCGCCGAGCTTTTTGGCATACTTTGTAATAAGCCATACGAACGCAAGGGA
Organism: Ptychodera flava; assembly: GCF_041260155.1. Classification (NCBI taxonomy): domain Eukaryota; kingdom Metazoa; phylum Hemichordata; class Enteropneusta; family Ptychoderidae; genus Ptychodera; species Ptychodera flava. The sequence goes on from NC_091934.1 coordinate 40,623,872, forward strand.
GCGCGGAGTCAAGATGTGGACAAATTTGTTGTCACAATTACCTCACACGGCATCTTATGTAATGGTTTTTCTTAATCGTTCAAATCTCCGAGTTACTATACTATATAGTATTTTTTCTCTACCCAAATCTCTGTCCGTGTCTCGATCCACGAGGTTACAATTCCCAAATCGGATTTACAAATACTTAATAAGTGACTACATGGCGTCGATGGTGAAGACAGGTAATTCGTGTTAAATAATTGATGTTTGTGTAATTCCGTCCTTTCAGCAATACATGTATGTTCTAAAGGATGAAAAAAAGTTGAAGGGCTTCGCTAAAACTAGTTGTTCAGGATTTGGTCAAAAAGGTATCACCTACCCGATTATGGCAAGAAGTTGGGAATCTCGTACACAGTGGGTCCACGGTTCGCCACTGATGTTACTGCGGCAATCAGCTTGATGTGCACAGCCCTGTGGAGTCAGTTTGTGGACTGTGAAAAGTGAAAGTCTCGTGCGGCCACTGGTCACATGACCTTTGCCCGCGGCAGTGTCACTCCGCGATGGTAGTAATAGTGTTGAACTCTCCAGCTTCCTTGTGCGAATACAGACTATAACAATGCAGGCGTATCACACCAACAAGGACATGAACACGGATGGTTTAATTGTTGTCACTGTTCAGCCAACAGAGAGAAACCAGGTTCCTTTGACGGGAAGCAACCATGCAAATCGTTATGTAACGACAATAGATTTGTGCCAGGTACGGCTCGCTAGCGGTAGAGTGTCGAAAATATAATTAATTGGTTATTTTATACGGTTTTAGTGTTGGAAAACCTAGCATTTATAAGCACCTATATTTATTGACACTATAGGACAAAATTGCGAGACTAGAGCGAGAAAATGACGCTTTCTCGCAATCAGTGAGAATCTGTTCTTATTCTCACCGCTGTCGGTGAGAAAATTTTAATCTCCACTGGAGATTGGTGAGAAATGCACTCATTGGCGAAAATCAAGTGTGAGAACAAATTCTCACCGGTGAGAATAGAATTCTCACCAAGTACAGTGAGAATTGAAATTCACTGGCGAGAATCATCAAGACTCGCCGTTCATTGGCGAGAATCAGCAAGACTCCCCATTCATTGGCAAAAATCAGAATTTCAATTCTCACTGTACTTGGTGAGAATTTCCATTCTCACCGGTGAGAATTTGTTTTCACACTTGACTCTCGCCAAGGAGTGCATTTCTTACCAATCTCCAGTGGAGATTAAATTTTTTTCACCGACAGCGGTGAGAATAAGTGAACAGATTCTCACTGATTGCGAGAAAGCGTCGTTTTCTCGCTCTAGTCTCGCAATTTTCCCTACAGTGTTAGCCGTGTACACATACGTGACATTGGCATAAAATGAAATACAAAACAAAAGAGTTACAGGATTGAAAAAACTTCGCAAGAAAGAGATGAAAAAACCATCTCAATATTACATATTATAAGCTTCCAAAAGCTCTTTAAAGAACTTTGCAGTAATATGCACAAATGAATCATCGGAACGAGACATTGTGTATTTGAAAAAGGACATCTTGTCAAAATGTTTTAGCTGAGCCTGAATCTCAAAAATAGAATTACAGTAAGTATCTCTTAAACCTTGTGCAGGGATACTTTGACAAATCATAATACGATGAAATTAATCTCCAACATCTCTTTTGCATAAAATACAAAGTCTAAGGTGTCTAAAGTTATTCTTATTGTGACCGATTTCAACTGGGAAAATATGATTTGAAATTCTTGTTTTTTCAACGCTATTCTATCAAAAGGATTTTGAACAAGAGACAGACACTTCTCATATTCAAAAAAGTTTTAATCTTACAATAAATATGTAGTTTCTCATTACTTTCTATGGCTTTCTTCCAGACATCAACAAACTTTGCTTTCAAGGAATGTTTTACAGTCCTAATAACTGTAGACAATTTACAATTCTTCACTCTCATTAAGTGTGAACAAGAATGCAAAGACAGATTTTTAAAAAGTCTAAAAATGTAGATTTACCCTTCTCATGCAATTTGTTTTCAAGTTCAAAAGCTACAGCAAGGAAAATATTGTTTTCAAGGCTTTCTAAACGACTCCAATATTTAATCACATTAATGATAATATATAGCAGAAGTTGGAGACGCCCAAGCTCTCCCAAACAAGCATGGATGCATGCACTTTTATTGACACCAAGAATGTGTTTGCATGTTTTCATCTGAACAATCTCAAATTCACCGTTAGGTTTCAGAAAATAATCACTAAATCTTTTTGAACTTGCTTTTCTATATAAATAACTCCCCGCCTCAAGTTAAAAAGATGCAGTTGTACCACCACTAGTGTCCCATTTTGAGAATTAAAGGTTTTCATAAAAGCAAATAAAGAACGCAGAGCTTTGTTTTTAAAGAAAGTCTTGCTTTTTTAAAATGTCCAGATGGGATAAAAGTGATGCCTAGAGGAAACAATATGTTAGCCTCCTATCGTGAATGTAAACATTATATTTATTCGGATAAAGTTTGGTTTGAATATCATATCTTTTTTTTCTTGAGACATATTGATAAGGCCACTTATTACAAATAAGGTTTAAAGCAACTTAAGTGAGTGCTGTAAACTATGCTGTGAGGTTGATAAGTATAAATATCGTTTGACTACTGAGGCGATGTCCATGATATCAACCGAGGACGAAGACTGAGGTTGATATCACAGACATCGCCGAGGTAGTCATACGATATTTGACATACACAACGAGTGAGTGGTGAATAAAATTAAATAAGCATGTCTGAATGTTGCACTTATAGTTATGTCTACAATTTTAATTGGCCCTATTGATGCATTGTCACTGAAGTTGAATGCTCAAAAAGCCTACTCCGACACTCTGGTCCCCTGTCCCATTCGAGTCTACCGCTGGCTAAAATTTTAGCTCACGACTACTGGTAAGCACCGTTGGGGGCGCTATGACTAGATTAGGGAAGGTTTCTTGAACGCGGCTGAGAGTTTATAAGTATGCCGATAATAATTTGTCCAGCTTGTCAGGTAATTTTGAAATGCACGATAGCAGTGAATTTTTCACATAAATGATTCAATGAGGAACCAGTTCACTGTTCCAGTACATTGCTTTCCTTAAAGGTATACTGTCACCTGTTTCAATTTTGCCAGTTACCATGGAAAGAGAAAAATCTAACCAGTCACAGATTTTAAGCGGGTGGCCACTTTTAAAACAGCGCCCTCCCATGCGCATTTTGAATACCAAGGAACGCCCCTTTGACCATATATGGGCATATTTAGATTACGGGTGACTGTATACCTTTAAAGCACAACTGAATTTGATATGAAACCAGTTCCAAAACAATTCTCCAGGAAGTCAATTGTCTTATGGTATGCGTGCATCTGTCAATTCACATCAGATTTACTAAAGAGAATGACCAGAACGAATAGATTATGATATATATCTACGTGATATTTATTATCATTTGATAAAGTGTGTGCTATTTGTCAAAGCAAGATCAACATTGGCAGTGCAGATAAACGCCAACAGTCAATAGCTGATAACTAGAAAGCCTCTTGTAAGACATAATTGTCTAAGTAAATCTTCAGCTCAAAATAAATTGTGTCACCTGTATATAGAGAAATCAATCATTGAATTTCACAGGGGAGGTGGGGGGAGTTGGGGCATGCACACAAAGTACATAGCCATACAACTCTTTGTGGAGCTACTGATGTTGCATACCATATGTGAACACAGCAGACCTGCCTGATTAATTATGAGACTGATGAAGGTGCAAATTTACAGAAACTTGTCTTTTCAAACATTTCACACCCGGTGGAACCCATAACTGCAAACACTGATCAGGCAAAAAGATCTGCTGTAATGCACTGTAAGAGTAAATGGTTGCTTTCAGAAAAGCCAATTTCTGGACTGCAAAGTGAAAAGTCTTCAGTCTTGAGCAATTCATTGCAAGTCATTAAGTGCCTACATGGCAGCAATTGAAATTACAGGCAGGTGAGACAGCCCCTAATCCACCCCTTCCCCGATGAATTCAAATAAATCTCAGTGTCATACAAAATTAACTAAAACCATGTCAACACACTGAAGGGCAACTGACTGAGACCCTCTCAGTGATCCATTTTCAAAGTGAGTTGTTTTCAGAGATTTAGTCACCACTCTAATCTGATCACATAACGGAAAGTTTTCCGTGATGCAGCCACATCCGATAACTGATTTCCTAAAATTATCAATGGTCCTCTCTTAGAGAGATTCCATTTTTAATTCAAAATATGAGAAGTTAAACTTTGTTGAAAATCAGCCCTGTATTCGGTGAACCGTCCACTGATACTCAACTCCAGTGGAGTGCCTTGTTTATCAAATGCCCATACATGACTGAAGTGTATATCATTGTCTGGCGGTGAAATATACAATTTTTGTTATGGTACAAATATTTTAAATTTTACGTTTTTGGGGCATGTCCTGGGTGGAGGCAGACTTTCGACAACATTTATGTGAGTCAGACAAGGGATGACTATTAATGCCAGGTAGATTTCGTAACACATTGCCCTGGTGAGTTGTCAGCTTAAACTTGAATGCAAAGGAATCACTTTCCACATCAATGATTTCGCTTTACAAGGGATACAGTCACAATTTTTAGCATTATAATTTTGTTGCTTCAAGTGCAGAAATATTGTTATGAAATTTTTATACTTGAGTAATCTATGAGCATCTTGTTACAGATCTATGAAACCCTGTTGCCAAACATGTAAACAACATCAAAATGCTATTGTGTAAAAGTTCATTTTTACACTATCATAGTGTGTAGTGTAATACATCAATATCAATTTTTGTGAAACATCGAAAATTTCAATTTTTTCCCACACACTAACACAGGGATGGCGGCCATATTGAATTTCAAGAGTCAGTAAATGTTTGTTTCTCTATTACCAAACTTTGCACAGTGATCCGTGATTTTTGTTCTTGATTTATGAAAGAGCATGGTTTAAAGTCACTTGAGGAAGTCTAGGTGTAAGTTTAAGTCTCTCGTTTGTGAGATGTATGCTACCCTATGTTCACTGCTTGTAATAACTCTGACTTCATTGCCCAAGGCAGGTACAGCACTATTAACATATCAGCAAATGCTGATGTACATTTTTATCATATTTCACTGATTAATTTACATAAAGATAGAATTTCAACAGAAAGACAAAATCTTTGTGCTCCTTTTGCTGTGAAAAATCGTAAATATTCCTCAAATTTGGTCTAAATAGCACAAATACTTCTAGTCAATAGTAAAATCAATAATTCTGACAGTCTAGTAAAATCCGTTCTTCTTAAAACCATTCATGTCTGTCATTTTGCCGTCCGCTATGTGTATTGGTTTGCCAAGTCTGTAAGACTGTTCACAAGCTTCAGCTAGTAACGACGACAAGGCAGTGTCCTCTCTTGTGATTTCAATTTTGCTTTCAACACCTGAAATAAAGGACAAAGGGAGAAATTAAACTTTAGAAGCACTCATTACAGTTACATTATGTAATGTTTATATTGAGCTTGTTATGTACATGAAATCAATTTTGCTTTATACTACAAATATCCATAAAATTGAGTAAAAATTTTAATTTATTTCATGGAATACAAACCTGTGACAACATCTAAGAAATGTTCCATTTCTAGTAGATAGCTCTGTTCATATCTTTCTGGAAATGAGCCGTGGATTTTATCAACCAGGGTTCCCCTGTGTCCATGGCTGGACACCTCAAGTGGTTTGGAATTGCTCGTGTGTAACATTCCCTCACTTCCAAAGACCTGCAAACAATGTGAGAATCAACAATATCAGCATATATTGGGTTTGAATACAGATGTGTATATTCAACATTATGTATGGAGCAGATTGATATTTTTATAACTTATGAAGGAAGCTAGCTTTAATTAACCCTTTCATGTGCATGGTTTGGTCCATACACATTGTATCAATTGTTACGGTGGACCTGTTTATGGGGAATTGGGGGTGAACAAGTTAAACTTTGCTGCAAAGTTTGGGTATGACCCTAGTTGTTCTTTTGCAAATTAAGGCCTTTATACAGGGGAATAGGATAAAGAAAGCTTGAGCACATGTATAAAGAATCTCCTGACGTGTTGGACTTTGTGTTCTAATGAAAAACACACATGCATTATAGCCAGTTTTACTTGTCAATGAACTCTTTCTATATGCTTAGCCATGGCCAACCTTTTTGCTCTTATCGTTCGAATGAACGCTGTTGTTCATGATTGCATTGTTAGACCTACGACACAGAAATAGTGATGATATAGGTAAGATGTTAATTATATACAATGGATCAGATTGTTTTGTACGGAGGCACTGAAAAACTCACTTCCAGCCTTTGATCATATCCATATGCAGCATGTCTGCTGATGTCGATCTGTGCGAGGGTGCCGCAAGGAAACTTTAGGATGACTGCTACAGTATCAACATCATCCATAGCAGCAATATCTGCGTTGAAGCAGTGAGCCTGGGCATACACTGTGGATGGAGTCTCACCAACTATCCAGCAAATCATATCAAGATCATGTACAATACAGTCATGGAATATGCCACCTAGAAAAGACAACAAAAACAGTTTTGGAATGAAAATGTTATTGGTGATATCTAATTGTTTTAGTATTAAAAACATAAACGCCTACAGATTCAACTGTATTTGACCTGTTCCATCCCAATTCCCTGTAAACAGGTCCATACTCACAATTGATAACAATGGGTTTGGGCTAACCCTCTGAGCTATGTTTCACTATTAAAATCAAGGTCACCTTCAGTCAGTGAAGCAGGGCTGTCAATTATAGCCGGTCACCGGCGGCAAATCGCCGTCTGACACAGGTCTTGCCGCCGCCTGTTTCAAGGCCTGCAATAATGATCTTTACACACGTTATGAATTCTTTCCTGTCCAAATTCTACCGTTGGCTGCGCTGTGCTACAGAGGCGCAGCCCCTAAGGCTCGTTGGTAGCTGATTTCTGATTGGTTTCAATCAATTTCAATCGGTACTGTCAAAAAGCTTTACGTGTTCTGATTGGTTTTCGGACGTACACGATCGATATGGCTACGAAAGTCGACAGCCACGTTGGATTTATGGGTCCAAAAAGACCCCGAGAGGCTCACCTAGCTCTGGATATAAAAGTAATGTCAATATTTGTAAATCATTTTATTTTTGTGAGGAATTTCAGTGATCGGGGTTTCAATCCATCAATGGTATAGCATGCAATGTAGATTTCACGCCGCGTCTGAGCAAAATGCCATAGCATTACGTGTATTTAGCGACTGGAATTTTTGATTTGTTTTCCCGTTTGCAGATCGTGAACACTCTTTACAATGAGTAAGAATCGTGTACTCAACACAAAACAAACTTTGTGGGGATTGACATAATTTTTAGTGAGTTTTGACTACCACTGAATTTGTTTGCACCATAGACTTTAAAAACGGAAAGGTCTATGTTTGCACCAAGCCGCCGTTCTGGCAGAGACGCGTCCGTCTTCCCCCCTCCACTGTCTATGATGAAATTTATTACGGTAGTACATGCTGTGTACTGTGGTTGGTTCGAAGACCCGACTATTGAAGTTTGATAAATATTTTCCGACCTATGATCTTTCCTCAAAAGCAAATATCGGTATTCCGATCCTTCAAAATCATTTACCAAGACCAACATTTTTTAATGTTTAGGGCAATCACAAAATTTAGCTAGGCTTGACTATATACTTTCGCGGTATCTTGCACGTACGTGTGGCGGTAAACCATGTTTTGAATATGGACTTACACATGCATGTAGTGAGCCGATCCACTTGGCAGGCGTGGGTTTCGACAAAACTCTGACTACTGTGAGGGATATCAGAATAGATACTATGATAGTCATCAGGAGAAAATATTTGATCGTTAACTTTCACGCGCAAGGATTTACTACGTAAATAAACTCCCAATCTTGTCGATTGAGAGGCCGACGGACAACGAAGCCACGCAATTTCATTAGCGGAGGATGTAAACTTGAGTATTGTAATTGTTTGTATGACGTAGCGTCTACTCATATTGTCTCTGCCAATGGTCTCATATTTACCATATTACATTTGTAAATTTTCACACTGGAAATTCATAGCCGGTAACTCTGAGGAGAGGTCTTGAAACAGACAAAATAAAATTACAGCAGTATCAACCAGATGCTGGTCGAAATTTTTTGTCGTGACGTTATGACATCAGTTTTGCAGTGGGGACAAGATTTTTTAAAATTCTAATACGATTAGCTGTTTTTGAATGGGAACGTATTACAATTATTGAATTACTTTCTGCAGATGTTGTTTCTTAAGAAATAGTTTCTGCAGGTGTAGTTTCTAAAGCTACATCTGAAGAAATAGTTTTTATAAACGTAGTTTCTGAAGCTACTGTTTCATCAGCCTGAGAATCACACAATATTGAGGTATTGTCAGCTGGTACTGCCATACAAGCCTTGGGCTTAGATGAGTACTCCAGTGATTCTGATTATGGTTCATATTATGATCTTTATTAAGCAGGTTGTAATTCAACACAATTTGTAGGCAAATAATAATAACCTGGTGTATCAATAAACATATAAACTCTGTAATACTTCTGTTTGTCTTCCATAATTTATTTCACAAGATTCAATTTCATGTTACTTTTTATACTTCAGTTATAATAAACTTGACAGTAAATTGCCCTCAAAAGTGCCACCACAGGCCACCAATTGAAGATGAATAATTAGAAAAGCTTCAGCTTCAGGAGGGGGGACACCCCCCTCCTGGCCTCCCCCCGCGTTCACTTGCGCGCACGCCTTGCTCCGCTTCGCTCCGCACAAGGCTGTACCCTCCTGTTCTTTCACTTGTACCCTTCTATTCTGAAAAACATTGACAGCCCTGGTGAAGTATCCTCTTTCAGTCACTGACATGCCACCACTCCAGCACATTTGCAGGATTTCCCTTTTTCTTACCTCATTTGCATATTGACACTGACATGTTCATTTGAACAACATCACATCTCAACCCCTTGGTCTACCTGTACACCAAATACTGAGATGGTAGGTATGGCGGTTTAGGAGCCTTTGCGTGTGACGGACATACATCCGCACATACATACATACATACAGACACCACCGACTCACCATATAAGCTCTTTTTGGTATTTATATACTTAGGGGTTATTACACGAAGTTTGGGCGATACCGCGTCGTATTCGAGTGATGTGTCCGTATTTTGACGAGTTGCGCAGCAACGAGTCAAAATACGGACACATCACGAGAATACGACGCGGTATCGCCTAAACTTCGTGTAATAACCCCTTTATCATACATGCATGCTTTGGTTATGACTGTTTTCCTACAGACGCTTCGAAATTAGCGACGAAATCAACTTGAAATCGACCTTGCTTCCTCCAGGCTGTACTTATAAAAAGTTGGTTGCTAAGGAGTGATGACAACCGTATCACTTCTTGATATTATTCCGCTATTGGGCCATTCCACTTCAAAGGAGGGTTTATGGAGCACTTTTAAAGCAAACAATTTAGATATTACGATGTCCGACACAGGTTTTCACAATTTGAAGAAGATTTATATTTTGTTTAAAATGACAGTGGATGTAAAACATAGGCGAGAGTTTGTAAAATGAGTGTGTTTTCGTGTTTTGATACATAACGTCATCCCTGTGTGAAAGTTATGAGGCCGCCAAAATCGGGTCAAAATACTCGCGCCACGCTCAAACTCTATAGAGTATGAACAGCTGTGAGAGCACAGAGAGCAAGCAGCTCTGCGACGTCTATGAATGCACATACAGTGGATATAATACCCGTACCAGTCAGTTTATCTCGAAGAATTATACATGTTCCCAGACGTCAAATATGCCGAATTTACCATCTCAGTAAGCGGATTAGTGAAAACATGAAGTGAGTACACAGTAAGCTGTAGTGTCGTAACTCGTTCGTGATTTTGTTGCCGTACGAATAAAACATTTCAAAGGTATTTCCGTCGTCTGCTCGTATATTTTCGTTCCTGGCTTGCCTAAATAGAACTAAACTAAGTTTAAGCGAAAGTTTGACTTTCCCTAGATGGTACATTGTATCTGAAACCCGCACCGCATCGGTGCCACCAGACACGATCATGGCCTGTGCACTGACAGGTACAAATCGGAAATATCATGTGCACCTTCAACCTTGTCTGTCGCGAGTATTTTCAGTGCGGTTGGATTTTCGTGGCCCATTTACGACTGTAAACGATGTAATTCACTGCCCAGATACTTTAAGCCTATCAACAGGAAACTTGTCGTAAAGCGATGCTATCATGATGCTCTGTCAACCGATATCATTACGTGTAATCATACATATCCATGGTGTAATCTTCAGCAGCGTAGACGACACGAAAACACTGCACCGCCACGGGACCGGCCGTGAATTGACAGGTGTCGGCAAATTATACAATTTTTCAATACATTTGTTTGTATGTTTTTGGTACAACTGTACTTGTGCCTAAGTGCAATGCCCATGAAGTGACTGCAAACAATAGAATTTTGACCATAATCATAATGACGTTTCGGATTGTCATTTGTCTTATTCGCTCAGCTGTTTTATATACCAACGAAGGTCATGCATACAGCGAAGGTCACGCGTACGCGTCGCTGTAAGTAGTTCGGTTACAGTGAAAATATAATTCGTATTTTCACTAGTTAAAATATGGGCTCATATCAGTCCCGTCTGAACAATAGAAAAATGGCAATACAGGCACAGCATGTATGATAAATACCAAATATGAGCTAACAAAAATAACCTGTAAAAGTTATGTGAATTGACTACCCCCGATTAAAACTCATACCAGCCACTTTTACACCTAATTACTCAGTCACTGCCACAAACGTGAAATCAAGTGGCGCCTTTCATGTTGATTTGTTTACTGGATTGTCCACTAAAATTTAGGCACAATAATTTGCAGCAATTACAGGTGTCATGACAACACATTCTGCACAGCTGGCTTTCTTTTGCTGTAATAAAAAGCACACCTTCAACTCAGCACACAGATAGAACATTAAGGCTAAGATTTTTTAGTAGAATTACATGTGCATAGTCCACACACTAAGTTTCACGCCTACAATCTTCTGTGCGCCTTGTTACAAAACAACAGTCGACATTGGTGAAAGTGAGCAGTATGGTGTCTTTCTTTAAAGGGCAGTACCCAAGTAACTTTGACTAGAGTTACCCAATCATAAATGTGTCTGAAAGCAATCACACTCGGGGACATTAGAAATGCTACTGGGGTTCCCAAATCATGTGTCTATCTTCCAAAGCCTTTGCAAAAACACTACTGAAGGTGCATCAAGTAGGGTCTGAGTTTCTATAATCTTACCTGAAATCTTAAGATATGACAGTGGAGGAAGCGGTGCATCTCTGCTTGTGGTCTTGATTTGATGAATTTGTCCAATCTCTCCGGCCTTGACTCGTTGAACGACACTACGTATTGCTGGGTCAAATCGTCTACATAGTGAGAAAATGCATACGAGTTTAAGTTTGATACTGATGAGAGACAATCGCTACTGAACAAAGATTTAATACTTGAACTTTGTATAGCCCTTTCAGAGTCATGGATTGGCCCCTAACTTTTGTTCTAAATAGTAGCTGGGATCTATTTACAGGGAATTGGGGAAAAGGTTGATGCAATAGATACAAACTGCTGGTTTACATTAAGGTGGTACTTTGCCCTTTGAAAATGAAAGACTAACATGTAAACTTTTGCTCAAACTTTCATCGAACAAATGTTAAACCACTGTCTTTCAAAATCAAGAATAAAAATTGGGGGTCCCAATGCAAATTTTTGTACCAGAAAAACAAATTACCCAATATTTACCGATTTGAAATTCAAAATGGCCACCATTTCTGTGTTACCTCTATGGGAAAAAGCGAAATTCCCGATTTTCACAAAACTAAGCCTGTGAAAACTTTTCTAACTCTACAAGCATCAAAATGTGCCACTAGGCCAAAAGAATATTTTAAAAGCGACCTAGCGGCCGATATAGCTCCGCTGTGTTTATGTACAGAATAACTATTTTTGACACATGTTGATGAAGAAGGTGGAAATCTTTGATAACTCAATGCAGTGGCCAGAAAAAAGTGGCTAAAATAAGCTGCAAAAATACAAAATTGAAGATTTCATCATACTTTGAATATATCACATTCGATCATCCCTAAGAACATGTCAACCAAAGCTATCTGATGAGTAGTTTTTGAGAATAAAATATTCTGACCAAAGTGGCAACAATTGCCCCAAAAAATAAAAATTGCAGATTTCATCATAATTTCAAAATATCACACTTAGTTCATATATAGAAACCTGTATACCAAATTTCAAAGCTGTTAGACCAGTACTTTTCGAGAAACGCATTTTTTGACCAAAAATGAGAAAAATTGCCCTAAAATTCAAAATTGCAGATGTCATCATTATTTCAATAAATATCATTTAGTTCATCTATGGAAACCTGTATACCAAATTTCAAAGCTATCAGATAAGTAGTTTTGGAAATACACATTTTTTGACCAAAAATGGCAAAAATTGCTCAAAAAATACAAAATTACAGATTTCATCAGAAATTCAATATATATTACTAAGCTTATCTGTAGAAAGCTGTAAACCAAATTTCAAAGCTATCAGACCAATACTTTTTGAGGAACACATTTTTGGACCAAAAATGGCAAAAATTTCCCCAAAATTACAAAATTGAAGATTTCATCATTGTTTCCACAAATATCATTTAGTTCATCTGTAGGAACCTGTATACCGAATTTCAAAGCTATCAGGTGAGTAGTTTTGGAAATACACATTTTTTGACCAAAAATGGCAAAAATTGCCCCAAAAATACAAAGTTACAGATTTCATCAGAAATTCAATATATATTACTTAGTTTATCTATAGAAACCTGTATACCAAATTTCAAAACTGTCAGACCAGTACTTTTTGAGAAATACATTTTTTGACCAAAAATGACAAAAATTGCCTTAAAAATGCAAATTTGCATATTTCTGCACAATTTGAACAAATCTGAAATAGATCATCCCTAGGGACATATGTACCAAATATAAAAGCTATCTGACTGGTAGTTTTGAAGATGAAGATTTTTAAAGATTTTTTTACCAAAAATGACAAAAATTGCCTTAAAAATACAAATATGCAAATTTCACCACCATTTTAACAAATCTGATTTAAGTCACCCTAAGCAAACTGCATATCAAATTTCAAAGCAATCGGACGAGCGATTTCAGAGAAGAAGATTTTTTTACCAAAAACACCAAAAAATGCCCCAAAAATACAAATATGCAAATTTCACCATGATTTGAACAAACTGAAGTGAGGTCACCCCAAGTGAACTGCATATAAAATTTCAAAGCAATTCGACTTGTGGTGTCAGAGGAGAAGGCAATTGTGGACGGACTACGACGGACGACGGACGCCAGACGACGGACGACGACGGATAATCAACCTATTTGATAAGCTCCGCGTCGCTGACAGCGGAGCTAAAAAGTTTGACGGTTCAAATATCTCAGTGTTCCTGAGGCACATTCAACCTTAAGATATTTTTCAAATATTCGATTGGCAGAGGTGCACATGAATATGTTATGGGTAAGACACAGTGGTGCGGCTACTGTGCATATTTTTAAAGGCCAACAGCAACATTGTATACCAATGGGTTGAAAAACTATTTAAAATTCCAGCACTTGAAACACTGGAAAGCCTACCTGTTCAATGCACAATATAGAGCTATACCATATTTCTCTGCATCATCATAGCAACCCTGTGTACCTTCAACAGTGCGAGCAATTGGCTTTTCACAGAAAACTGCTTTTCCTGATTTAATGTTGAAAGAAACGAAAGGAAACCAAGAGAGAATTAACAACACTTTCATTGTAGTTATGGACAGGTTTAAAACGCTTCTTTTTTAATGGAAGTCTGAGTTAAGCATTATTATCATTAAAAGAACTAAAACAACAGTTATGAGACAGAAGAAATCTACTCTCTCAAAACAACGATGTTCTCCTTGGGACATTTTCAAACTTCCATTGTTTGTCTTATTTTTATGGTTGAGTTCAGAATTCTTGCTGGTTCACTGCAGTTAACTTATGATGAGTCTATTTTGCAATCAATACCACTCTGTATAGGTTTTCAGTCAGATGATGACATACCAATCGATGTCAATCATTTCAACAAAAAGCTTAAGATTGAAATGTAATTTTTTTTGTTCACTGGAAATAACTGCAGATAAATGATGACGTTGGTGCTTTTTCAGGAGTTTGCAAAGCATCCAGATATCCTAAGGAGAACACACTGCTGCACTAGCTGAAACAATTCACACTCACTGAAATATTTCCATCACTCATCAGTTTAACTAGTAAAACATGTCCTGACAGCTAAATTGGCAAATCCACATAAATAATTATTGATGAATATAAATGACTGCCCCAACAATATTTTTATTTGCCGTTTTGCAAGAATAGACAAGATTCTAGTCTCAAAAGTAAGAAAATCTTTGGCCCTGAGTAACCGCAACCAGGTTTGAAAGGTTCCCCATGAAAAGTCAGTCACAGACTTAAAAAGTTAATATTGGAGAAGAAATTATTGATGAAGATGTGGGAACCTCATACAGAGGGATAAAATATAGCTATCTGCGGTGAAATTTAAGTCAACATTCATTCAATTCTGTCTGCCTTTGAGTGAAAGGCTTCTGGTCTCCCTTGAAATGCAAATTAAAGATGAGAAGTTGACAGTACGAGAGAGGTACATCATCAAAAATAAGGCTACCAAATAATACTTTAAAATACTGTTACACAGGGTGAAGTTTAAAATTGATGTAAACTTTCATTCAATTTCATTTGAAAATAGTACCTTTCAAATTAGTTGTTGCTGTTGTTGAAATTTTAACTGCAAATATTTTCATTTCCTGACCCCACACACGCCTTTTAACACTTTAATTTAGCTAGTGCTTCATCGAATCGTTTTCTAACTTGAATTCATTTTCACTACAGCTATTAGGCCAAAAAAATATCAGTTTGATTCTCGTTGTATTTTGCATAGGTGATGTAAAGACAGCTCCCCTGATCCAGTGATGGCATGGAAATTCACATTGTCAGCAGCTTTATGCAAAGTTTCACTGAGTGCACACGATGGCAAAGAACAGTCTTGATCAAAAGGTTTAATATTTTGTCCAGCAGAATCAGATATCAAGCTCTGCTATCAGCTGTATAATTTGTCTGTTTTGAAAAAAATATTGCTAAAAATACAGCAGTTTGTTGATACAAATTCTATTTAAAGGTACTTTTCCTATTCAACACTCACAATCCCACAAGCTGTAGCTATACTGACTGCAAATTTCTCAAGTTACTGGCGATGATGCTCCAAGATGTTTCTTTTTGCAAATAACTCAATAGCTGGCAAATAATGCTTTCCTTTTCCTTTTGATATGTTTCTTCAAAATGAATCAATGTGCATGTACAATCAGATTTTCAATACACTGCAACAAAAAGGCTGGTATGTTTGCAGCCTTGCAAATGCTTTATCCAGGGCATAAGTATGTACATCCCTGCATATATTCAAGCTTGCCAGAATCCGAATCAAAAATTGACAAATTCAACTGAGCATATACAAATGGTCTTCTATCTCAACGTTGATGTTTCTACCATACGTGGCACTCTCTGGTCAACTCTTTCCAGGAGGGAAAAAATCCCATTTACATATCACAACTAGGTATGAGAAAGAAACTGATTTTTTTTGGCCTAACTTTGACTTTAAAGAGATATACATACGATTCACTCTGTTGTAAATTCCACACGAAAGATCAATAAAAGAAAAATATTTTGATTTCTACCACAAGCTGGCGGCCAGCCAGTTTGATATTCCCAGGTACGAGAAGCATCTCGGAAATTCAGATTATACCTGCTTTGAGTGCTGCTCGCACAATCTGTTCGTGTGTATGAGTGGGCGTGCAAACAACAACGGCATCAACACTGTAATTTAAACAGAACATACTGCTGAGCATTGTTTCAGGGGCCCAACCCCATTCCCCTGAGAGGTTCCCCGAAGTTCAATGGTCATGAAAATAAAAAAAAATCAGAATTTTTTTTACACTGCAAAGGTGATTTATTGTATGATATAGTTGTACGGGGACTTGACTTGACAACTGTATCACACGGGTCACACGAGGGGGCAAAAATAATTTCTGCGTCGACAATAAAAATCTTTCCATGGATGACCATGCATCATTGTTCCCCATAATCCCCAATAGTATCCAAGCAATTTTTTTTCTCAAACTCAACGAAAACCAAGACTTCACTGGCATGGTGACACTTCTGCAGTGTAAGGTAGAAGGGTCATGAATTCATGTTCTCAGTGGCACTTGGTCGAAATCTGTGAGAAGTCTATTTATCAATGAAAAAATATCACTAATAATTCGTATGTTGAGAATTTCTATATTCAGGCAGATACAGTTCAGCAGTTTTAATTCCTAAGACATTGCAATGTGTACAGAAAACTTAAGTTGCAAATATTTGATTGTACTGGCTGCAAAAAATTGAAATATTCCTCTGAGAACAAGATTTAATTATGTCAGTTTGATAAAAAAAAATCAATAAACTATTTTGTGACAATAGAGGTTAGTAGTCAAGCAGACTATACTGTACTGAAACCAGCAACAAACATTCAAATGCAACTAATCTCTCTGATATATTGATACTACACACTTTTGCTTCCTCATCTGGCGGAAACATATTTCACCACCATCTTTTGACACATCATTTTAACAAAATGTAAATCATTCATGACAGATTTCAAAATAAAAGATTCATATAACACCATTTTGAAATCACTGATCCACAAACAATACAAACACAAGACAATATCTGGAAACAGTTCGGAGGCATTTTGGCACCTCTCACCTCTAAAACAAACAAAACAACAACTACAACAACTACAACAACATTGAGTTTGAAAGAAATTTTAAAACTTGAAAAAAATACAAAAATATCCTAAGATTTAGCAGGGTTTTCTCTCGACTGCGCGATTGCGCAAATTGCGCATTTCGAGTCATTGTCTGCCCTGAAAATGTCACTGACTGCGCGAAAATCGCGCACAGAACACAGCAAGCAAAGACGTCCACATATACTGACATATTAGGGTGACCAAAGTGCATAGTACAGCGAACTGTGTGTATCAACGATGGAAGTTGGGAAAATTCGAGCTTTAGCATTGTGTAGGCACGTGTATAGCAATGCAACACCATCGTTTGATCGGCGCATGGGGATCGGTGCATATTTTCATGGATTTAAGCCCCCCAAATTCGGACCGAATCGTGTCCGAGGGAACATATATGTCAAATCCTGAGTCGGGGAAACTTGTAGGTGACAATTAGACAGAAGATAGAGAGCGGCCGAGCACATCAAAAGCTGACAAACGTCATCATGTCGATGTTTATGAATATGTGCTGCATATGACAAATACGACACAACTGAACTGGATGACGATCGTAATGATATCGAGGAAGCGCTTCCTAGGAAGGCAAAATTCACATCAACAGTGACTGCCCCCTCAAATGTCAATTCTGTCCCCTCATTGTGTTGTATGGGAAAGAAATTGGCCCTTTCAATAAACATGCAGAGAAAACACTGATTTAGTGTTCTTAAAGTACACACTCCTAGGTCCTTGTATCTTTAATCAGTTGATGTCTTTTCAAATGATGCATAAGAAAGATTGTGACATAAATAAACACAACCCTAGACACCACCTTAAAGAAATTGATCGAGACACTTCTTAAGAGATGGCCGTGAACAAGCTACGACACAGAAACACATACTTATGAAGAAACCTGCTTTATATTCCGCTTGGTGTCTTTTCTATCTACACTGATCTATAGCCAGATCTAAGCACTGCTCATCTCAAATTCATCCAGCCAATCACAAGCCATATAGAATTCACTGTCTATTTATCCATATCTATTTATTCTCCCTTTCATTCTATAAATATTCATTTATCAAACATGCTGAATATTAATCTGTCCCTCCATCTTCTCCAAACCAAACCATCTTAGAGGTGGCTCACTTGCCATTTTCACACATCTTGACAATGACAACACTCCATATAACCCTAACCTCTACTGTTCTGTAAGTATGTGTGTTATTTCACCAGTGTTCTACCTAGAAATGTCCTATAGCATAGCTTTTAATTTTCCAAGACAATAAATATTGATTAAAAAGTGATCAATGGTCATGCATTTATACAGTGTTCATAATCCAAAAAGGAAAAGAACTGCTATGCTATGATGACTCTAATAAGAACAGTGGTTACAGTTGATAAAGCAACAGGTATGCTTTTATTTGAGCCAAGTCGACAGAAGGGTTGTTTTGAGAGAGCCATCTTTAGCTCTCAACAGGGAAGACAGTTAAAACATGCATTAAGTTATTTAATTCCTTTATTCATCTTTTTGTGTTGTTTTTTCACTTAAGAGTCACATATTCTTTCTAGATCATATTTACCTACACTCTTATAAAATTATAGTCATGTAGGTTTTTCCAAATATTTTGTGCACATTGCTAATTGCTAGCACCACCAAAGATTAAATGAGTACTGTTAGACTGAAGGTAGTATGCACCTCAAAAGTGAAAGACTTAAACTTTGCTCAAGTTTTCATCAAGGAATCTTACAACCATTCGATTCCCTTTCAAAATCAAGAATAAAAATAGGGGTTCACCGTGCAAATTTTGGTACCAGAGAAACAACTACCCAAGATTTACCGATATTTGAAATTCAAAATGGCCTCCATCCCTGTGTTAACTCTATGGAGAAAACTAAAGTTTTTTAATTTGTGAAAATAAGAAGGTAATCAGTTTTCTTACTCCAAGAGCTTTAATATGAACCCCCACAAGTGGTAGATTAAGAAAGAGCTGTGAAAGTTGAGAGTCCAAATATCTATCCCAGGGGCGCATTCTACCTTAATTCCTGGCAAATGCATCAAGACTGATACCTACATGTATGCTCTGCCAGCTGTGACGTAACTCATGATCTAAAAGCATACCTGCCACGTGTCTCAGAGAACATCATTGACGTTTATGACACTTACCAATTGTCTTCCAAAACAGGGGTTATATCTTTACTGTCTGATACTCTTGTGTCATCGAGAAAATATTTTTTTACCATAGTGTGTGCTTTCTCCAAGTCTTCCTCCACAATCCACTTCAAGCTCGTGCGATAATTAGCAACGATATTCTTGAAATGTATGCCTCCAGCTCTTCCGAGGCCAAAGATGGCGATACCAACTTGCCTGTCTGTGTAAGAATTTTGAAATCTTGTGTGTTACTTTGAGATTGCCAAGGGTTGAAACCTGTAATGAAACCTATCACATGAATGGACAGCACGTGTGCTTAAATGTATGGCTCGGCGGATTCAGTTTTTTCATTTCATCCAGTCCTGTCAGTAACCTGGCATGTCCGTGTCTGGTTACACTCCATGCATGATAGACGAGACCGGTGTTGCAGGGCGCCCTCAGTAGACTTACCACTTCTGCGTCAGAGAGGGTAGAGTCTAGATCCCTGCCGCAGAGTGTGTTTTGCATGAGAACTATTCTGAAAATGGCTGATCTGACTTGGAGTAAACAATATTCTATTCACAGACTGTGGGAAGCCAACTTCATTTTACTCTAAATTCTCAAGATTTTTATACACAATAACTAGATGACAAGCTACAACAAATCATCAGATTAAAACAATGATGTCTCCTTGATTCATGAAATTGTTCCAGACATGAGAGAATGAGATGGCAACGATATTTCCAATATGTGCTATATTTCTTTTCATAATTTGACAACCTCCAAGGACAAATCTAATGATGAAATAATTTTTCGTGTTTTCATACATAGGGACAAGTGGTTAGTCAATTTATGGGAAAATTATTGTTGAGGTACTTTGAGAGAAACAGATGGATATTAATCATATGGATAAGCTTTACATCAGTGACAATGTTCACAAAAACTTCAACCTGAGCGCTTCAAGGTGTCACCTTCAGGAGCTCCACTGATTGGCTAAAATGACATGACACACCCACACGGATTAACGAGCCTCTTGGTTTGTCACTGAAAACTCAGCCTAAGGTGCAACTGATCTGAGGGTGTGTCAATATGAGCTTTGCTGATTGGTTAGATGACTTGACGCACCTACTTTGAATGACAACCCGGCCTTTGACAATTCATCACATGATGACAATATGCCGGACGTAAACAACAACTGGTGACCGCTGACCGTACTTTTACTGTTGCGCACTTGTTTTACAATTTCATGAAGGTAGACGAACTTTTCGAGTACATTTTGTTTGCCGGCCACTCCTGCTGCTTTTTGAAAGGGAAATCATCATTTAGGTGGAAAAAATACATATATCACTGTCTTTCGAGCTGTAAGTTTCACGTGTATTTACGTTATCATGCGGTCACGTCCTGAGAAAATTGCTAACTGCCAACTGGTGGTGTCCGCGTGGTGGTGGTATTAGTATAATATAAGAACAAACCATAGCCGTTCCTTCATTTGCCTTGCTTGGTGTGAAAAACACGGAATTTTCACTTCACATGATATTCAGATATTCAGGAAGTGCACAGCGATGACGACGGGCGCGTCATAATTCCGCTGGTTGAACGTTGAAGCCACGCTTCTGGCGCGACAACATGATACTGTGAGCGATAAAAACATAACGGTACTCACCTTTACAGACTTCCATTACGTCTTTGTGTTTGGACGTCTTCTTTCTCTGATGGCGATCGTTGTTTTGTGTGAGTTTAATAGCGGCGATGCGTTCCGTAGCCCTAGATTGAAATTATATGACCTGTACTGTGCCGGTGATACATGATTTGCTGATACTTGGTCACGTGATCGATGTCGTCATCGTAAACAACCTTGAAACGTTTTTGTGCCAAGGGTAAAGCATGCTGAGAAGCCTCACTCTCCTATTCTGGTTCCAACCAGTTCGAGTAGGTATGTCGAGCTTATGTACTACGTAGTTTTAAAACGATTTGCATGTTATTTGAATTTCAAACGGAACAGATGTGTATATACATGTATTATACAAGAAGAGAAATATTTACATGCGAGAGTGTGCCATAGAGTACATGGACAAGTACGAAATCCACGCATCGTTTTGATGCTGTCACAGTCCTAGTCCCTCCATGTATTTCTACATCTCTCCAATTACTAGTAAGACGCTAAGGGGCGGACCATTTGATAGGGGGGGGTTGGAAGATTTTTGGGGAAAAGAATCTATGGAATCTGTCAATTAAACTTTTGATCTCAACACACCACAGGCTAATTAGTCATTATTTGTGTTGATTTTTACTTTTATGATCAAAAATTATTTATGAATATTAATAAATTATTAATATGAATGTTACAGTACAATAAACTCTTGCTTTTTTTACAAACAATTTCGTCTCTTTTGTGTAAATACCTTCTTGAAACCCCATTGTTGTTATAATTATGACTACAAATAAATTATGATTCTGATAAGAAAATCATATTTTACACATTTTAATCTGCTTCTAAAAACAACCCTCTGGAAACCCTTATTTAGTTCATAATATGTACAAAAATATACAAGTGACACCATTACCCATGTTCAGTTTACGGTGAAAGTTACTACACAGTGTATCATATTTTTGCATAGAACTATTCAATTTGGCTTGCATAGCCAGCTCGGTGTGTCCATTGTTGTTCTTTACAATAATGTGATGACTTGTCAACAAAATTATTTAGTGTACACAAAGTGCTTTCTGCACTCACCCAAGTATTGGATGTTTCTGGAACTACCACATTCATACACAATGCCATATGACAAGGGTAGCCAAGGGTGCAAGAATTCGCCGTAAAATAGATCTTTCTAATTGTCCTAATAATTTGCTTAAATATGATTCCTTTTGTCTTTCAAAACATGTCACACCCTGAATTTAAACAAATGCATTACATTAACTTTGAAACACAGGAAACCCCAAGAACTTTTCTTGCATGCATCTATGGTACATAAGCAGAATGCATTTCTTTGCATTAAAAAATGAAAAAAATAGAAAAATTTCCCATTTGAGGCATTTATTTCTCTCAGTGACAAGACAGCGAAATCCTTTTGTCTAAAGATTTCTCCGAGAGGGAAGTAGAAAACATGCCACAATTCAAAAGTTGAAAAAAAATTCTGGGTGAAGCAGTAGTGTAATTTGAGCAGCATAATTTACGTGTTAAGGTGGCTGGAAAGGCTATTTTTGCACCAATTCTTTTCTCAGAGTTAATGTCAAGTTTCAAGCGTTAGAATCAAGATATTTAGTTCAAATTTTCAGGATAACTCCCTTGATTATACTTCCTCCAAAGAATGTAAAAATTGTATATTTGCAGCCATGATTTTGAAATATGACACCAGTAAATATTAAAATTTAATTTTTCATATCTTTTTTACATATTTGCATTTAATAATAATTGGATAGTATTAATATTACCAAATTAGTTATAAATATGTTGACACTATTAATTGTAAGATTTGTATGGCAGGATTTGTAAATAAAATTTGTTTTTATGATTTTACATGGGTTTACATATCAAAAAATTATTAAAAATTCTTTCAAATTTCAAAATATGATTTTTCAAAAAGTACTTCAAATACAGGAAAATTGTGCCATACATATCTTATCTGTAACCTTGTTAATAGGCTGTAAAAATTCCATGTCCATATCTCATTTCAAAGGTTGGATTAAATTGGTATATAATTATGTAGGAAAACTGTTATTCTGTCAAAAATGTTGAAAACAAGCCATATATACACCCCTCTTTTGAAGTCAAAGAGCAGTCTTTTTGGTAAATCTCACTTTTGACACCTCTTTGACACTCAAAGAATCTAAAAATGCATTTACAATAGCAGTCACTCACTCTGAATGCAAGCACCGCCTTGTCAAACTTTCCTGAAAAACAGCAAATAATGACTTTCCCTTTTTAAACATTTTATTAAAAGCTAGGGGACCTCTACCATAGTTAATACACTAAGGACTCCCCAACTTCTTCTTATTTGGTCAGTTTTTCAGAAGTTTCAACAGGCTGTAACTCTGCAATGCCTTTGTGCCCAAATGTCTAGTTTTTTTTGTTCCACAGAGAATGTTGACTTATGTTGACTTTTATATTTCAATAGTTTTGTTGAAGTTTATAACTGACGCTCTAGCCTTTCCAACCACCTTAAAACTCATAAAAGTCAAACATTCTCAAATCTGTCAGGTTGGCTGCCCCAGAATGCCATGATTGAAGCTGTGTGGAAGAGTGGATTATTGGGTGGGGGGTAGAAGAGTGGATTATGGGTGGGGGGTAGAAGAGCAAACTTATTGGTAGGGGCAAGAGAGCAGATTATTGCATGGGGGCGTGGTGGTTGCAAGCTGTCAGTAGGCAACAGGAAGTTCTTTTATATATAGACTTTAATCTCGTTTGAAAAATACAATAAAATGTAAATACATTCATGTATACTGAGTATATTGACAGCAAAGCGGAGATGATATTCCCTGTCATGAAATTTTATTCATGTTTTATATAAAAAGAACCAATAACATTCAAAATTATCACCAAAAAAGTTCATAGAGGCATTTTGAGAAAAAAATCTTGGGCTCTATACCAAATGCTATACCTATCAATAGATTTTAATTGTGCCACCCTAATGAGCAAGAAATCTCTTCAAAATCTCGAATGTGGTCTACAATTATGTACCTAATCATTTCAATGAATCCCTTCGCATGCAAGCCAAACAAAGTACAATTTGTCACAGCATAGGCAGAGATAAAATTTAACACCTTTCTGAAATTGAGTAAGCTATATGGCATGATTAGCACAGCCAGACTGTCAAGAAAAAAATCATTATTGTCTAAATGGTAAACCATATAGACAACTATAGGTTTAAATTCCTCCACAAGTAAACTCTCATTGAAAAGAGTACATCCAAAAGTCAGTTAAATTTATATAATAAAATAGAGATCGATTAAAAAAGCAAAGACATATCTCTATAAAATATATCACTTGCAAATACAGGAATAAGTTCAAAAATAGTTTCTAGTAAACATTTTACCTGGCTGTGGGTCCATAGCTGTACTGATAGTTTTTGATGTTTCTTTTATAAAAGTTTCTGTGCTGATTTTGACTTTGATGACTCACCCCACCTGATGGGGCGTAAAAGATGGAAAAACCATCAGAAAACCACCAGCACATCTGTGGACCCACAGATAATATTTTACCCTTCCATGTTTTAGTAAAAAGAAATAAAGTCAGTGTTCACAGATATTGGAGCTACCGTGTTGTACGGCTGATATTTGCCTGATCCATTGAATCTACGTTACCCACTTCACAAACAGCCTGAGAGAGTTAAATGGAAAGAGTAATTCTATAGGACCTTTGGGTCCGTGGGAATGGAGACCCTTCTCATTGCACAATACCTTTACTATACTGGATATACTATTTCTGGTTCATATTTTGTGTGATATATTCAAACACACAAACGAAACAACACACAAGCACTTTGGTGCAAACTACTGGTCACAGCGTGCACTGTCCAAAATCTGATACCAAAATAATTCAATTTCCAATATTTCATTTGTAAAAAATTGCTGTTGGACCTTTAATATTCAATTTGACCATGACAACACAAGGGTAATACAACATATATCACTGATTCACCATAATTTTGTTCTACTGATGATAGCAACATTCACCACATCTTAAAGATACATATAACTTACTGTACTTGTATAAGTCAGAAAATTGGCTATAAATAACCTGTGTCCTGATTTTTTTATATCACCACCACCTACATCTACGGAGATGGATAGATCAGAATTCATAATTGTTTGTATCACATGTTATTTGTGTAAATAAATACAAACAAATATATGATAAGTCTACTTATCTGTCCACTGAGGATATATTAATCACTTAATAATAGCTCTTTAAGTTCATAATTCTTAACATATGTTTGATATTTCACAGCTAGCTCACCTATAACACACGATTCTCTGTGCATTGACAAATGATGTCTCTCCTGTACCAGCACAATAACCCAGAATTCAGCTTGTGGCCATCGCAACTGTCATTATGTGAAATTGTTGATTTTCAAGGTGATTTAATTTCATTATTTTGACATTTTAGATTTTTTAACAGGGATTAATATTAACTGGTTTTTCAGGTAAAAAAATACAATCTGTCGTGTTTTAACATTTTCACTTGGATTTAATTTAGCAGATTTCATCTGTCAGCAAAAATAGTGAAATTAATCTGGATGAAAAATTCATCCTTTTCCTGCAATTTTGCAATATAAAACATGAGGTATGTACTAAAATCTTATGATAAAAGGTTTTAATCAACTTGCACCATTGATAAAGTCATTAGATCATTTGCAAAATTTATACTCATTAATGCATTTTGCATAAATAAGTACTACTATGTTGCATTTTAAGCATCAGATGGGTTATGCAGAGACATCATTTGTTGGAACAAGATGGTAATCACCATATGCCTGTAATATATGGCCACAAACTGTGTGTTATGGCCTAGCATTCATGGGCAACTTTACATACTGGCCGATTTAAAGTGCAATGCTGAGTTGTTCAGTAATAAAACAAAATTATAGCTCCTGAACCTTATAGGTAAATATCAGTGTTCTCCCTGAATAAGGTAACAGGGGCGTGGCGCCCTCTTGTAAATTCCGAGCGCGCCCCTTGCCAGAAATGAAAAAGATTATTTTTTTTTGAAAAATAAAACAATAAAATGTACGGGAAAAAAGTTGACAGTGATTTACAAGCAAAATGCAAGCGTGATCGTCGATCCTGCAGGCTGCAAACGTAATTCTCATCGATCTTGCAAATCTCGCGAGTTTGTGATGTCATCCGAGATCATAAGCCCATGTGCAACTCATCGATGGCAGCCATGTTTGCATGGCTCAGGCCGTAACGTATCGTTAGCCACGGTCCCTCCATAGGGACCGTGCATTAGGTAACCGACTTTATAGCTGAGTAAACATGCCCAGGAGCTTGAGCCGAACCAAGGACAGCAGAGTACACTGAAGTTTTTTTAGGAGGTTAGAATTTCGCTTGTGTATTCCTTCCAAAGCAAAACGACCTATTTTAGGCTCCGCCGGAGGATGAGAACACGTGAGTGCTATGGTGATAAGAATAAATGTATGTCTGTCGCTAAGCTTATGTTTTCGTTTTCAAAAAATGTAATCTTCATTGAAATCACTGAACTGGAATAAAAGTTGTGGAACACCGTCTTAGATTTCTTTCCTTTGAGTTTTTTATACGAAAAAATCTGAAATAAATACTCCCCAAGTGCCATCAAATAACACCATTTTAATCTCTGTTTTTCAAAAGCTCCAACGGCAGGAGGGGGACACCCCCCTCCTGACCTCCCCCCGCGACCGCTTACGCGGTCGCTTGTCGTGCTTCGCACCACGTCTTCGCCCTCTTGTAAAAAAGTCCTAGGGAGAACACTGAATATATTCAAAATATGCACTAATGTAGGTTTATAACCCTGGCATAAAAGAAAACAATTTCTGAAAAAGAATATCTAGTAGTGCAAGAAAAGTTACTTCAAAGTTATTTCAAGTTAGTTTTCAAAGTTGGTTGAGTTGTAGCCACTAATAGCCTCTATGAGAACTCTTTTTTCCTTCCTTTGTTGGCAGTCTCTCAGAACTGTGTCTAGAGAGATTTGTTCCACAAAATGTTTCTCTGTAGCCTTGACCATCATCAACAATGGTTTAACCCTTTAATACTATGGTATGATATATTTAAGCAATAAAGCACACCCAGCGATGGTATACCATGAGATTTTGACCAGTTCACGACATATATGCACGAGCGATAGCGAGTGTATATATGTCGTGAACTGGTCAAATCTAGTGGTATACTGTCGCTGGGTGTGATTTATTGCTATTATATCATAGCAGTATATTGAAATTCTGGCGTGGAATGTAATAAAAGGACTTTTCTCAAGCCGAGAGCTAGTGCGCATGCCGGCCGTGGTATATCGCCAATATACCACGGTTCTTTTCGCGTCTCGACCAATCAGATCGCTGTATTTGCACCATCAATATACTGGTTGAGATGTGGAAATCACTGTGCTATATTGGCAATATTACACAGTTGGAACAGGCACTAGCTCTCAGCTAGAGAAAGATCCCCATTTTGATGTTTCACGCCTAAATTTTCAATTTCATACAGCAAAGTACTGGCTATACCACTCAGTTTTGACCAGTTATCGCTTGTGCACATGTCCGCAACTTGTCAAAATCACATAGTATACTGTCCCATGGTGTGGTTTATGCTTCATTATAACTCGTGCCCTATAATATTATCATTATCATTCACCATTCTTTCATTGATGATATGTATTGGTTTTCCCTGTTTGTATGACTGTGAACAGGCCTCGGCCAGCAGAGAACACAGAATAGTATCCTTGCTGGTAATTTCCACTTGAGTTTCTTTTCCTACAAAGACAAAAAATTGAAGACACATACTGCAATAAGAATCAATAAGTAGGATTGCATGGGTCAACCGACATGACACTGAATGTCAGAATGTAACCTAGCTGACTTTGGCATCTTATGAATATAGCTGCACACTTTTGCGTTATTAAAAGCAATGCTATAAATAGAAATTTGTATCTTATACTTTGATATGTTTGTATTGTAAGCTCATTTTGGAACAAAAGCGATCAGATTTTACACATATACCAATATACCCCTAAGTATCCTACTACTACTGTCTAATAGAATTCCTATGGGATTTCTAGTATACAGAACACTAGGATACACATTGGATTATGTTTTATTACCCCAAAAATGCTGCAAATACCCAGTTGCAATGGCTGTACCACAGACTTGTACAGCGCTGGCCTGTAGGATTCCTATGGGATACTATTTTGTTGATGACTGCATACACTCGATTATGATGGTTACAAACCTGTTAAAATGTCCAAAAAGTGCTCCAGTTCTAATTTGTAACTCTGGTCATATCTTTCAACAAATGATGTGTGGATTTTGTCGTCGACAGTTCCGGCTGAAACATGACTGGTTACTTCATATGGTCTGGTGTTGTGTGTTTCAAGCATACCTTTACTTCCAAAAACCTGAACCAAAACGCAAAATAAAAAGTTTGAGCATTGCTTAACACCACAAATTCTGCTACACAATATGTGACATTTTTGTCGACAAATGAATTCTTATGCAGAGTGAAATTCATTTGTCCACAATTTATTGGATATTTGTGACACATGCACATACAGGTTAGCTCTTCTGACAAGTTCAGTCGGAAAAGGAAAAATCCATTTTGTCTTGATATGTCACAAACAAAATCATCTATTTACATTCAGTAAAGGTGTAATTTTTGACACTTTTGAAGTTATGTACTGTTGTCATTTGTACCCTAAGTGACTTTATGCAAGTATTCCAAGTCTTCTTGAGATCACACAAGGTCAAAAAAGGGTGACTTTGTCCCTAAGTTTAACAAAAACATTGCAAAGTATAGGTGTCAAAATAACATCTCAACTCGCGCTTTTCAGCTTCTCAAGACTGCGTATCTCCCACAAGTTATATCACAGACAACATGACATGTAATACCTCAAGTCTCTGGTCATATCCATAAGAGGCATGTCTGCTGATGTCAATATGTGCTAGGACGCCACATGGAAACTTCATAACAATGGCTACTGTATCAATATCGTTCATAGCTGCAACATCGGCGTTGAAGGCATGCCCTTGTGCATAAACCATGGAGGGACTCTCTCCTACAATCCAACAGACCTTGTCAAGATCGTGGACACTTGAATCGTGAAAGATGCCACCTGCAAAGGAGATAAATTGCATGTTCGTATTTTTATGATACAATGCAGTGGGAGACAATATTAACACAAAGACACAATGAACAATTCGCAAGAGAATCACTTCAGCGATATGGGTAAACTGCCTGCATCTACATTTTCGAAATGAATTTTGTGATCATTATAAAATACAGTCAACTCAATATCATAAGATGTCAGAAAATCTGCTTGCAACATTTAAAAAAAATTTTTTTTTCACTTACTACAAAATGCTGTTTTCTCTTTTTTGGCTGTATGTTGCCATGACATTAACCTTGATTTATACATTGAGTATCCCAATCTTGAATCATTAATGATTCCTGGAAGATCGTGTCTTAGCCATTTGTTGGGCATCATTGAAAAGACCATTTCCGAACATACAATACCTAATACAATGAAAGAAAGATCTCAAAGCGATGCACGCAATAGGCAAAGAAAATTTATCTTTAGGGCCTCAGGATGAATGACTTAATAAGTCTCAGTTACATCAAGAGGATAGTGAGTGTTGTTTTTGTCCAGATTGCTGTCACCTTCTCACCTGACACCTTTAGATATGCCACTGGTGGGAAAAGTTCACGGCTAATGACCTTGATCTGCTGCAGTTGTCCTATTTCACCGGCTTTAACACGATGGTTTATATTTCGTGTTGCAGGATCAAATCGCCTGTTAGAAACGGAAGTGTAATTGTAATGACTTAATGGTGTATGTTTATATATATATATATATATATATATATATATATATATATATATATATATATATATATATATATATATATATATATATATATATATATACATTCTCCCCAATTGCCATTCAACATCTGAGCCATTCAAATAGGTAAGAAACAACTCCTGTATTTTCACCATACTGTCACTTAGTATTTTCTCCGACATGTAACTTTTGTACGTTAAATATCACTGTGACTTACTCCGTGTTGAAACTTTTTGATCTGTAGCACCTGAGGAAGTCCTACTTTTAGGACGAAACGTTGTGCTGTTATAATAAACTATTTGAACCAGAAGATTGGTACGTGTGTAATATCCTACAAACGAATTTATCATAACCACGCCACCGACAACACTGGGGACACCTGAAAAACCACAGTCGAACATATATATATATATATATATATATATATATATATATATATATATATATATATATATATATTATATCCTTTTTATTTAGATTCTCAATGAAGTGATACATTCTGACGAAATGAATTCTATTGCTATGGTGTAAAAGTATCACAAGTATACAGAAACAGAATGACCAATAACATCCAAGATTTAATAAATTTGATATTTAAACTGTGTACCCCTTTTTCGCTATACAGAGACCCAGCTATAGAAAACATATAAACCCTTTTACTGTCATGGTTTGGCCCAATCTTATTGTTTTCTGTGGTAAAGTTGGACCTCAACATTCGGAATTGGGAGTAGAAAGGTAAATTCCCTCTTGCATTAGATTTGACATTTTCACAAAAGGCATCTTACCTATTGAAAGCACAATACAGAACTCTGTTGTATTTCTCTGCGTCATCATAACAGCTCTGGACAGATTCAATTGTAGCAGCAATGGGTTTTTCACAGAATACTGATTTTCCTGGATTTATATAGAAAAAAAAGACTCTGATCAGTGTGTTTGTTATGCAGGGCTCCCGCTACCTATTCGCCAATTCGCCAAATGCGAAAGAAAGTTAAAAATGGCTACAAAAATTCCAGTTTGGCGAACATAGGGGCTAATGAATTTTTCCTGCCCAGGTGCCATGGCACCTCAACAAAAGACTACAGCTAACAATGTTGTAAGATGTTGAAACAGTTTACCCTCCTTCCTACAAAGTTGCAATGTATTGAAACAGTTTACTCTCCTTTCTACAAAGTTACAAATTCCCTGGTACGTGGAGCAGACATTGTTGCTGTTCCGTCTGGGGTACATAGAGGCTTTGTTTTGCCTCCGTGAGTCCCGTTCGTCCTTCAGTCTATCTAGAAGTTTTACCTACTTTGCTAGAATCAAAATTTGGCCTGCAACTACTCAGTTTGATAGTAAAAACCGTAATTTAAAAGGGAAATTTCACAAACGGAGCAATAATACAAAGGAAGAGGAGAAAAACTGAGGTTTTCTGAAAGGTCAAGTCTAGGTCATCTCATCATGTGATGTCATGCATGAAGACCCCTTTAGTGTACAATTATGGTTTAAAAGGGCCACCTAGGGTGGGTCAATAGGTAAAAGGTAATTTTGGTGTCTTCCAATTTAAATGGCATTCAGCTTGACTGTCAGTTTTAAATTAAATTTATTAAGAGTCATCGCAAAGGGATATTGTCAACAGTAATTGCAGTAAGCATATCCATTGTCAAATCATCACGTTTGTGAATTGCAATTTTGCATATAATCATTAAAGCAACAATTCATTAAAATTGTTAATTCGGTCTATTTCAAACTGCTATAACTTATACAAGAAATTATGTGATTCTGAATTATTTTAATATTTTTGCAGATTCGACCAGTTTAATGATGTAGAAGTAAACATCACCAGACATTTCTTGATGATATCAAAATATCAAGTGAAAATATATCTGTGTTAAAATGTTATCATATTCATTAAAACAATATATACTCTCAAACAGTGAGTAATTTAAATGAACATATATCATTGTGTCTTGTTTTACAAGAGTTGTGTTTGGCCAAACCCTTTGGTCTCAAGAAAAATACTCATACTCAAATGCTATTCAGCCTGCTTGATCACAACTGTCACATACAAGTAACACCGGGGCCAAGTGTATCTACACTGCCAGTGTGCTACTAAATGCTTTCTCCTGCACCATTTTTTTTATTCTTGTGGCTAAAACATTTTGTTTATGGAGGACTGCATAAATTTGCCGCATGAGAGGCTTGTAGCTTATGACAAGCTATCATATTTTTTACACTAAATGAATGCTGTAGAAATGTTCTGTACCTGTTGTAATATACACTTCACTTTGCTACCAGATTTTTAGAATTCAACTGATACCTTACTTTATTTCTGGTGGTAAAAGTTTACCATCTGAAATGAAAAAGTATTTCTATCCTGGAAATGTCATAAAAACACAGATCATTCAATACAAACTGAACAAATATTTCTTTAATGTAAAAAATATCAGGAACATCATACAAAACATCTCGATTTGTAAAATTAGGAACTCCTGAATGCGGAGAAAGTTGTAATTGCCACGCTTAATTGAGATCATAAATTGGCTAAAAGTTGCTCAAAGTGGCTACAAGATTTTTGATTTGGCTAATGAGTTGGCTAATCATTTTGGTGACTTAGGGGAGCCCTGTTATGTAATATTAAAGCCCCATAAGCTGTAACTTTTACCTATTTTTACCTATTTGTTTGTTAAGTAAAAACATGTTAAAACGTCAATAAAATATGTTCAGTTCTTTTAAAATGATGTATTTCAATAAAAATAAATCGTAAATTATCTCCCCCACCGATGCACAGCTGCTAAAATGTCAGCCGCGCAAAGTGCCAGATGTCAACAACGTTGTATTCCAGTCTGGACCAGAATGGAAATTGGCAATATAAAATCGCTCGTTGTTGGTGTACGGTACGTATTGTGATCCCAAACTAATTTGTGATTCTGTGTTATTTGGTAGGACAATTATTAAGTAAGTCATCATTGAAAACAAAAATAAGAGAAAATGTAAAAAGTTACAGCTTATGGAGCTTTAACCCGATGCGTATTGAAATTTTTCCTACCAAAATTTTTGTAAAAAATTTTTTTTTAAAATTTTACCACTTTTTAATAATTTTTCTGTAATTCTTTTAATAATGTTGGACCAAATGGACGGCACTTTTCATAATACAGTTTTTGATGTAAACATTTTAGGAAATATCTGAAAAAAGAATGTTGGGACCTCAAAAAATTGTTTTGGTTATATTCTCTACAGGCCACAAAAATTGACATTGGCACTCGAAGGTTAATGAGTTTTACTTTCTGTAGGTTTAACAGCTTCATCGTGGAAACCAACGGACAAATCACGGTAAGAAACAGCAAAAACACTTTTCAAGGCCTCAATGTTTAGAATATCCAGAAACTATATTCCACACACTTTATAGCTTAATCAGCTGTAACTTTGATGCATTTTCCATTATTTTTATTCTGTTTGTATAAAGGAGTTTTCAGTTTTAGTTCCAATCTTACAATCATGTTGTATTTATGTGTCAATACAGTCTATGTTACTGTTGGCAACCAAAATTCTACTCTGGACTGGATTTCATTTGTCAACAATGGCATTGCAATATTATACATTGTGAGTTATGTCGGCAGGATAATACTTTGTATTTCTGTATACTTTACAGAAAAAGATAAGAAAATGTGTTTGTTTATAGAAAGAAAATAATTAAAACATTATCAGAAGTTGCAGCTATTCACCCTTGAATTTCAAGCAGTGACCAATCCATTGTAAGTTTTATCACTGAGTTTCTTCACACTGTGTTGGACTACATAGCTTTAGTATACTGACCCAGCAAGTGCATGGATTTACCAGACAGCAACTTATGCAGACAATGTTACACATGCTATGCAAGTTATTTTTGCCTTCTGAGATTCAACATAGACGCACTACATGTACAATTTTTTTCAAAATTTTCAGTAGACTGAATGTAATTTGACGAAAGTTTGAAAATTTCTTCTTATATAATATAGCCTCTGCATCCCACTCCCCAACCTCCTTGCCAAAAATTTCCATATGGTAATTTTAGACCATTGTTGTACCTGATCAGTAAGTAAAGCGGCTACTGTGTAAAGATGATACCATAGATATTGCCTAGTTTTTGTAGCGCTTTTGAAATTCAAAATGGCCACTATTCATGAAAGCAAGACAATGAGAAATGGTAAACCAAGCTTGATATTTAGTATACACAAGTATTAAACCAGAGTAGTATTTGATGTTGCATACGCATACATACAGTTGAGCACTTTTCAAACACTGGGGGCGCCCTCACTATATTCCCACTTTGATCACCCTATTAGTCAACAGGTAGTAATCTACCTCATAATTCACAGATTTGAGAACAGTGAAAGTACAATGGTTTATGTGTGGAGGGACTATTATGGTTACTGCTAACAAAGGAATAAGATAGTGTAATTTCATGGTTTATTGTGTCATGACTTTCCCATAACTTAAGCGACATTAAAGTATACAGTTATACTTTTGTTATGCTAGTGCAGTTAACAACGTAAAACTCCTGCCCGTAAAATTACCAACTTAATTAGTCCAATTAAAATTTGCTAGATGCCCTAACGCCTAGGTTGCGATAATCAAGAAAATCCCATTACAGGCTCACACAAGAACTCGAACTATAGCACACTGAAATCTGGATACCATGAGTCTGCGAAACAAATATGGGACACTAAATAACACATTGTTGCCGTAGCCCCACCTCCCCAGGGCCTGTGGGCTGACCTGTCTATTCCTCTACAGTTGTCCCGTACCGCCTAAGGTTGCCACCCAACATTCAAAAGAATTACATTCAGTGCTGCATCAGTAACCTGCAGCAGAGGTTTAACCCTTTCACCCCAGTTCCCTGTATACAGGTCCAACTTTACCATAGAAAACAATGGTTTGGGATAAACCATGGTGGTGAAAGGGTTAAGTGGGCATTGTAAGAGCGCCACCACAGTTCAGTTGTAAGGTCAGTGATTACACATATACAAAAATAAACGTCCTTCACTATTAATGTACATGTATATGGATTTAGTTTTGTTTGAAGGACATTTAATGAGTGCAACCACTGTTTTCATGACGTGTCTTTCAGTATATGGCAAGCTGTGAAAAGAACATGGCTATGTACATGCAAAGTCTGTAATTTTACAAAAAGTTCTGTTTGCAGCCTAGTTCCTGTGTATTTTTCATTGAAACTTGAAGAATTCAACCAAAAGTAAAGTGTTTCTCAACAAATGCATATTAAATGAAGTTACAAATACCTGCTTTGAGAGCAGCTCGTACAATCTTTTCATGCGTATGGGTAGGTGTGCAAACTATAACTGCATCGACTCTACAAAAAAAACAAAAAGTTGAAATTGAATCAAAATTTTGCTGATATTTCACGTTATTAATGGATATTAACAAGTTTTATACATATAAAACAACGTTACTTCAATATACCAATGATACAGTATATTGATGATAGTCAAATTCACACACAGAGATTGGTGCACACCACGTATACATGTACATCATTTTCCAGTAGACAATGTGATCAGGCTTGAGAAGAAAAGGTGGTGTTTCTGATCTTCCTATATTGATTTGGGTTAAATGTAGCTATATCAGCTTTATGTTTGCAGGAAAAATATTAAACATAAAGAAAGACCATGCACTTCTGTATGTATATGTGTAGCAATGGCTTCATGATTATATTATTGTAACGTACATTGCTGTATATGTTAGAATTATAACTGTGTGTGAACATTCCTATTTTTGTTATTTTCATGTCTGTATAGTAATGACCTGATTTGAGTGTTAAAAATAATAAAAAATCTCCTCATTAAGAGACCCAGTAGAGTTGGCAACAAAGCAATGGTTTTTTATCTTTGAAACAGTCGCTGTTTCATATCTACTTACGGCTCATTAAATATGAAGCCATTATAAAACTAGTACATTTTGTCAGCATTGATTAGACCAAATAGCAAACTATGTTTGAACACGCTGTGGGAAATGACGAGCAACTGGTTTTTTGACATGCCAAGCAGTGTCTGCTGAAACAATACAAATTCGTCTCGTTGTAAATTCCACTGTCTGGCAATTATTCATGACTCAAGAACCCCTAGTTTTCAAATGTAAATTTTTTTAGTCACACCACTTGATTTGTAAAGTTGGTTTCCTCTCCAAATGTGTAACATGGTCTCCTTTTCTATTTATTTCAATAATCAGGTAAAACTCAAAAATCTAATCATTTTGATATTAACTTTTTCACTTTTTAAATCGAAGATACATGAAAAGTAAAATACTTTTTACCCTTTTTCCCTTCAAAACTCATTGTATTTTGGCTATTCTACATCTCATGATACCAACTTGACAGTAAACGATCTCTCTGTTCTTCCAGTAGCTTAATACACAACACTTGATACAAATTGAAAGTAAACTTTCTATCTCATTTATGGCAAGAAATTTTCGATTTTGTAGAACTTATTATACATTCTGGCTTGGTTAAAAGATCACAAAACATATGTAAATGGTTTGTTTACCTGATATGAAAAGGCAGTTGTATAATGCATGAAATCGAGAGGGAGAAAATAACAAAGTAAAGGGTAAATGGGGAGTCGGGAAATGGCTTACAGCTAGTCTAGCCAAAACCCCGTCATGATAAATTGTCCGAAACTCAAAGTTAGCAAAGAGGGCTCATAATAAAAGTAACAAATAGTTCTTTAAATAAAAACAAGAAAAGCACTGATTTAATAACAACATTGTAGTAAATCACTAAATTACTAAATGGCAAAAGTGAAGCCTGTTACTGATTGATCAAATGTTGTCTGAAAGTTTGTTTGATGTAAAGAGTTTGTGGACTTAATGTGGACGGAAATGTCGTTCCAAACTCTTGCTTCAGAAAAACAAACGGCAAACTGGCCTGAATTTGTCATTGCATGATATGGACGTAGGTTTTGAAGTTGACAATTTCTAGTATTATAGTCGTGACAACTGACACTGAAGTAATCTGATAATGTATGTGGTGAATGCTTGTGAATCAAGCTGTAAACGAAGAGACCTAGGAGGAATTTATAGAGTTTAAAAACATCTATAGGTATATAGTCACCTGTAATCTAAATATATCCATATATGGTCAAAGGGGCGTTCCTTAGTATTCAAAATGCCCGTGTTAGGGCGCTGTTTTTAAAAAGCGGCCACCCACTTAAAATCTGTGATTGGTTAGATTTTCTCTTTCCATGGTAAATGTGGCAAAATTGGAACAGGTGACAGTATACCTTTGAGTTGAGTGAAACAAAGAGCTAAGTGGTCTGTGGTTGATTTGAACATTTTTTGGGCTGTATAAACTCTGTCATACATTAAGTTGATTTTCAAACAATCAATCACAAAAGAGTTCAGTTTTTGCTTAACCTTGGCAAAAGCCAATTAAAAGAGCGTGTATACACACTTCAGACGACTACTTTAAATTTGTTTTAGAACAACACATACCTATTATCTCCCAGGACGGCTGCCATTCCTCGGCTGTCGACCACCCTGGTGTCATCCAGGAAATATTGCTTGACTGTTCTATTGGCTGTCTCCACATCTTCTTCGATGATCCATCTCACAGCGGCACGATGGTTGGCGACAACGTTTTTGAAGTGAATGGTACCAGCTCTACCTAAACCAAATATGGCAAAACCAACTGGCCTGTCTTTTAGATATAGAGTAGAGGAAAAAAGATAGAAATTCAGGGACGAAAACTACTGTAGGAATACTAAGCTACTCTGTGTGGTACACTATTAAAGTTGTCCTTGACTGTCTGACCTAGACCGAGGTTGATCATCAGAACAATAAGTCAGGCCGCATTGATAGCCCTGCTAGCAATACTTAGCTTGCTGATCAAGTCGTACTGGAGGCTAGAGCTACATTTTACCGTTTCTGTTCAAATTCCAAATTAAAGTGCTCGACGTAAGACGGTAATGTTGGGCTTGAACAGCCTGAAATAAAAGCCTGGTCTCTTATACTACATGTTTAATGAGCATATTACTGTTTTAGTCAAATCAAATGGCAAAGCAGCCATGATGAAAGAAATATCAATTACAGCTTGAAACTCGAGGGCGCACTTCACCATTACACAAAGGAAAGCTGCCAACTCAAATTGTTTGCAGTCAAGCACCAACAAAATAAAAAAGGTTTTGTGAATTTTGCATTGTCCTTGAGAGACAGCATACACCATGATGCCTCCAAGTCATTCTTATTCAATTATATCACATTTATAAGTACCCTAGACCTGGCTGGACCAATACTTAGAGAAATATTCCTATGTTGACTTTGACAGTTCAGTTTTGAGGTCGGTCAGTGATAAAAATAAACATCCTTCAGTATTAATGTAAATGTATATGGACTAAATTTTGTTATAAGGACGTTTAATGAGTGTGCAACCATTAACATTGTTTTCATGGCATGACTTTCAATCCATAACAAGTCAATATGGACAGACTATACTGAAAACAGTGTTAATATAGTTGTACTTCATTGGCCTTTCATTCTGTTTCAAAAGGAAGTTTATTCTCGGACAAATTTCTCAGCTTTCATCTAAGATGAAAGCTAGGAAATTTGTCAGAAAGAATCTTTCAAAATGGAAGTTAAATTTGTCAGAAAATACATCTCCTATTTTTGAAAGATTCTTCATAGAAAAGTAATTGAACATTTACAAAAACTATAAAAAGAATGCTAGCGAGACAGGTGTTTGTTTAACATGTACTACATTTTATACTGGTAGTTTGATTAACTTTTTAAAGTGTAGTAATCCATTGCTTGTTCCCAAATTTACCATCATGTGTGTTTAATATTGACTACCAGTAGAAATTCAGATGAAATTTTCAATTTTGATCCGGGGTATTATACCGTATATTGCTGAAGTTGGCAGTCAGAACCCTATGTTGACATATGTGACTCATATTTATTATTGATATCATGCTTGTGGTAAGAAGAAAAATTATTGTCACTGCTTAAATGTATTAACAATTTTCAAAAGTCATGTCAAAAATTTAAAATCATAGACAAATATTTGAGACATATTTTTGCATAATTGAAATTGTGATAAAATTTCAAATCAGCCCTCATTGTTGAGAAACCTTTTTTGACAAACAATACAAAAAGCCAGTAAAACTCTTATCATACACTACCCATAGTCGCAACCAGTGACTTACAGGCTCATCAAATTCTATCTGACAATTAAGCTATAGGACTGTTTCAGATTGTCGCACAGCAGTTCAAACACCAATTTATTTTGGGAGGGCAGGGGAGTTGACTTCAGTACAATACTTTAGCACTCACTTTGGTGATAGCTGTTTTGCCTTTTTGATTGTTTGTCCTTTTAGTTTATTGATTACACCTTGGAGCCAACCACCGGATCTTCATGGTAATACCAATAATTGACAATGCTGTACGGTCTGAGGGAGACTATATTATAATAAACTTTCGCAAAATGTTACAGTTTATTCTGTAAATGACATTCACAATATTGGCTTTTGATGTTTCATTTTATAGGGGAGGTTTTGATCTAACAAAATATCTTGTTTGTTGAACTGATGCGATTATCCACGACAGCCCATGCCATCAGGTAAACTCAAAGTTCACAGTTTATGTTATTGTAAGCTATGCTAAATTCCATGCTAACTAGTCCATATCTGATGCATACATAAGGTCATTTTTACATATTGTACAAACATAGACCCCAGAGAAAATTTCCTCTGGGGTCTATGGTACAAACAAGGTTGGTGATGACAGCCTTGAACTGTACTATCTGTATTGTACTTATTTGCATAACAACAGGATCGTCTGGTCAACAATTCATATTGTCTGCAGAAACTCTTCTGACAGCTCTTTGTAGAACAATGGGAATAGCAGTTTATAAAGACACTTGACAGCCTGGGTTGGTTCAACAGAGTCGCAACCATGCATGCTGAAGCTGCAATCACAGGCTGTTTGTTGTGACATTGGCAATACTCATCATTTGAAGAAATAATAAAAAATTGTAGATGTGATCCTCCATTCAAAAACAAACTTTCTACAGTGAAACTGTTGGACTTACAACACTGTTACAGTTCACGTATTGAATTCCCTTCCCATAATTTTCGTGCAAACTTGAAAATTTGCTATTACTTTAACCCTTTCACCACCATGGTTTGTCCCAAATCCATTGTATTCTATGGTAAAGTTTGGACCTGTATACAGGTAACTGGGGTGAAAGGGTTAAAGTGTCATTCTCGGGGGGACCCCACACAACCAGCAAGGGTGTGGCAGGGCTATGGAACCGCAACAAATTTTTTGCACATACAGAGAAATATAAGAGCGCAAAATTTGCAGACATTATACTCCCCTCCTTCAGTGAGAAAATGTTTGAAAAATTAACCCACTTTTGACTTTGGTAGCAATTTCATGAATTCTTATATGCCATATACACTTGCACGGACACCTTTGCTTAAAGTTGCGTATTGGCGATGCCAGTTCAACCTTTGCCAAATATGCAAGTTTTAGTACTACAGGACAAAGTAAAAAAGTCAAGTAAATTATCACTGATGACCTAATTGACAAGTCAGAACAGCTATCTAACAAACGTTTTAGTTTTCAGGCTAATATCTCGTTTATTTTAAACATTGTGTAATTGACTTTTAAATTTCAATTGTCTACACATTCGAAATTTAAATCATATTTACGCTGTAAGAAACGCGAGAAGTTTAAGCTTTTGTGTTTCTCACACGCACTTCGATTTAAGCGCCACCGCGCCGTACCGATCAACTCATAATGTACTACGCAGGCGCCGTCGACTGTACAGTCGCTAGTTTACAGAACATACTAGAACTCGTGGAAAAAACCAGTCGTGTAGTTAGTCCAAGGTCCTGCTAACTATATAGTGGTGGGAGTGCGCACTGTGAAAGAACTGACGACATCCATGACCTAAAAATATAAATACTGTAGATTACTAGAATTTGCGCTCACCTCTTATTTCCATCGCTGGGAATTAATTACCCTGTCTGAGTTTATCCAAATTAATTTAGTCAGTAGCGTCCGTCCGCTGATCTGTGTCCTTGGTTATGACCCCTGAATATTGAACTCGAACTCGACGTATGCCTAATATCGATGGCAATAGACGCAGCACAGTGAGCTGGTCGCTTAAAATAAAGTGAAATCGAAGCCAAGATTAACTATCTGTGAAGATCGGTTGTAAAACCACCCAACAAAATATAGCGATTTTGTTGCTGACCCTGCTCTACCAGTGTAGCGATCCAGTCAGTTTCGCACAGTGCAGTGCACAGTAACCTATCTGCAGTGCTGTGCAGTGCTTATGTACATGATATATTAGTAACAGTCTGCTCGATTAACCATGTTAGGAGTTGGTCATTTGCATAAAAAGTCTACATAAATTAGTATTCAGAACATACAGCCAATCATGCCATTTGATCTACGCGTCAATCGACAAAGTTCCCGCCCTTTATTATGAAAACCATGACCTTTTCTTTTCAAATGTAGATCTCGGGGTCAACATCTCTGTTTGGGGATACCCAGCCAGCCATATGAAAACACAAGATCACGGTTCAAACCATGTAGCTACCTTGCTGCGAATCCGTAGCCTCTGCCACTCGGGTAGCTTGGTCATTCATTGCCCCACTCCAAGCAGAACACGTCAAGGAGTGGCAGGGCTCGTTTTCGCAGCAAGTAGCTACCAAGAGACTTCCTCGGCGAGCAGGAAAAATTTCACAGATGCTTTTTTGAAATATTAAATTTCGATTTTCGCGCCTGCATTGCATCCTGTCGATATGCGTATGGCAAGTCGCGAATGACACAAAGATATACGATTATACGGTAGCTCCTACACGCCACGGAACTCTATTGCAATATTACGACTAGACTTGTAGAGTTTAAGGGAGCGTTCAGTTATTACGGCCGGGGATGGGCTGGCAAAATCCGGAGGGTCACATTAAATTTGAAAACTGCAAAGGGGGGGGGGTCATGTATTTTTCCAACAGCTCAGAGGGGGGGGGGGTCACTTAATTTTCATAAGTATCCGTCCCGTCAAGCAGTTTTAGTGTTCAGAAAAATTCTGGGAGATAAAAATGATTCGCTGCATGATTTCATTCTATTAAATCTGAACAAAAGTATAATTATCTGTCACATGAACATTTTTACTTGGGAATTCTGAGGCTTGTCTTATTGTAAATCAAGCTCACTGAGGGCAATGAACAATTCCTATTACTTACATATTAGAGATATAGCAAGTTTTGTCAGGGAAATTATTTAACAGTTACCTGTATAGTAATAGTACCATGAAAAGTGAAATTATACTTTTAGGTGAATCATATTTTAGGTGAAATTCCAATATCATACTTGTTGTCAACATCTGAACTTTCAAATACCCTATTTGAATCAAGTACATTTGTATCAATATCAAACACCTATAAAAGCACAAATTAATTTAGTTAAGCATTGTAAAAAAATTATTCACAGTTTCTCATAGACTCCAATGTATAGTGAATCAACATTTTGGTGAAATTCCAAAATCCAATTTCTTGCACACATATCAACCTTTAACCATCCTAGTCTAACTAAGTACTTTAAAATGAATTATCAAACGTCTATAAATACACAGATTTAGATAGTTTTGTATTGGAAAACAATTATTCATAGTCTCCTCATAGACTACCATGTATTGTGAATCAACATTTCGGTAAATTTCTAAAATCCAATTTCTTGCACACATATCCATTTGTAACCACTATAGTCTAATCAAGTACATTAATATTAATAATCGAGAGTACATAAATACATAAATTTACCTACTTTTGTTTTGGAAAAAACATTGTTCACAGTTTCCTCATAGACTCCCATGTACAGTGAATCTACATTTCAGTGAAATTCCAAAATCCAATTTCTGGCGAACAAATCCATTTATTACCGCCATAGTCGTATCAAGTACATTAATATTAATAATTGAGAGTACATAAATACACAGGTTTACCTATTTTTGTATTTAAAAAAATTGTTCATAGCTTCCTCATAGTGGATGAACATTTTCAGTGAAATTCCAAAATTAGATTTCTTGTACATATAATATGCACCATTGTATTCTAATCAAGTAAAATTATGTTAATTATTGAACATCAGTATATGCACAAGTATAGCAAGTTTTTCATTGGAAAAAAATTATTCACAATTTTATCATAGACTCCCATGTATAGTGGATGAACATTGTTGGTGAAATTCTAAATTCAAAGTTTTGTCCACATACCAGTTGTAACAACCCTATTCCAATGAAGTACAATTAGGTCAATTATCAAATATCTATAAATGGTGCATAGATATAGTTTTGTATTGAAAAAGTATTACATAGTTTTCTCATAGACTACCATGTATAGTGAATCAACATTGTCAACAGCCGATTATCAATTAAATCCAAATATCAAAATTTTGTACACATACGCTTGCGCAAAAATATAATGCAATCCACCTGTAATTTCTGTCCAATCCCTTTGAGGGGTAATTTAAAAATTATAGCAAGTCAGAAGGGAAATGTGAACATTAACAACTTGTGAGCATGTAAGGAGGGTCATTTGAAAAAATCTGGGAATCTTTTTTTTGATTCTATCATGCCCCCAAGAGGTGTTTGTGTGTGCAGCTTACTCAAGCGATGGGGGTGGGGTGGGGGGGGGGGTGGTCATGAAATTTTTGCCATGTTAAAAGAGGGGTCATCAATTTGTTGGTGCAATGGGTAGGGGGTTCACTTATTTTGAACGATGCCCAGGAAGAATTTGCCGGCCCACCCCTGGCCATAATAACTACATGCTCCCTAAATATGCGGCTATATGTGATAGTTTGGGGAACTTGAAAAAATTGCTCATATAGAGGGGGGATTTGAATGTTTTGAGGGATTTTAGTGTGACCTGAAAAAAAAAATTCAATCGCGATTCCTGCAGCCCTCCCCCCTTGCCATTATTTGCGAACGCAGCCTCACCACCTTGGGTGCCCGGGCTTCATTCCGTGGATGACCATAGGTGGCGCTCCAAGGAGACGAAGTCTCGTTCTCACCGAGATTACTTCATGAGATTTGGTTGCTATCAACATGGCGGAGCTCATCATACAACCAAAACATTAGCCGAGACCTGGAAATAGTAGCCAACATTTTTACTCTGGTGATTTTTCGGGTGTGTATTTATCACTTAATCGCATTAGTATCAAAGGTACGTAGCCAACGGTAACATTGGAAACGCTCTTTCTTGAAGGAAGTTTCAATTACAGTGAAATTTGTTCACTTCAAAGTTTACGGCTAGGCATGCAGGATGGTGCACTGTAGTTTGTAGTGTGCATTTTTGTCGACAAGTACAGATCGTGAATGTATGAAACCTGTAAGCTGTGTCAGGTAGTGAGTGCTTTGTAATAAGTCGCATCTTCCTATAAAGTTTCGAGGGCACGAATTTTGCTGAATCTGCGAACAACACGGGCGAACGAAATGCACGCCGACGATCCCAACGCGCAACGCCGGATGACCTGCACGCAGGCATCCCAAATTAAAATTTTCGAGTAATTTACCACCAAAATACACATGCCAGTTTGTTTAAATGTATCAGCGATTGCTTTAGCATCGTTCATCGAGTCTAAGAAAGGCACCATTGCAACGATAGATAGATCCATGAAGGTAATTCTCCATGATAACATCACATCAGTCTTTATGGAGGAGGTAGCACACCACCTCAAAGCTCAGCAAGGTACACTGGACCAAAAGGGGGATTCTCACCCAATCGGCGAAAACTCCCGATCGGGAGACTTCTCAGAAATGTTAATGCAAATGTTAATATTACATGTATTTAGATACAGCTACTTGGTGACAGTTTTTAGCTACTATAGACTACAGTCTAGAGAAGCTATTGGGATGGGTATCCGTCCGGCGTCAGTCTGTAGGGGTCAAGACACTTCGCACCAAAACCACTTCGCCCCACACAACTTCGTCCCAAAACCATTTCGCACCAAAACCACCTCGTCCCAAGTACTACTTCGTCCAACGCCACTTCGCCCCAAGTACCACCTCGAAATAAAACCACTTCGCCCCAAGTATTGTACCATCAACTCGTCCTAAAACAACGATGCCACGACGTATCATAACGTTGTTTTTACCTGCAACTTGGAAGCATTAATGTGTCAGGACATTTTGGCTACCACGACCCATTTATTGTTGCAT
Source organism: Ptychodera flava (assembly GCF_041260155.1). Taxonomy (NCBI): domain Eukaryota; kingdom Metazoa; phylum Hemichordata; class Enteropneusta; family Ptychoderidae; genus Ptychodera; species Ptychodera flava. The sequence continues at coordinate 40,668,664 of NC_091934.1, forward strand.
GTAACCATAAAAGGTACATTAGAAAAAAGAAACACGAAAACTACTCAATGCTACAACTCAGGTGCGGTGCGCGTATTTCCTCGAAATTTGTACACTTCAAGATTTCAGTCCTGGGATGACAGAAAGGTTATGAAAACTTCGATGGTAGTGGTTGGTTATTTTCAGCTTTGCCGGTTGGCGATAAGTTTGGGGCAAAGTAACATTGTTTCAGTTGTTTTGGGACGAAATGGTTTGGGGCGACGTGACTTTTGGGGCGAAGTGGTTTTGGTATGAGGTTGTTTTGGTGCGAAGTGGTTTTGGTGCGAAATGGTGTGGGACGAGATGGTATGGTGCGAAGTGGTTTTGGTGCGAAGTGTCTGGGAACCAGTCCTGTGTGTATGTAAGTCTGTATGTATGTATGTATGTCCGTTTGTGAGGCGACCGTCCACTCAAATATCTCGAGAACCACAGTACTTACTGATTTGATATTTGATGTGTAGATGAACAATATGATTATGAGAAACCGCTTTTTTTTTATTTTTTGATATTGTTGAAAATATGCAAATTAGCACCAAAAAGGCGTTTTTGGTAAAAAATCATCTTCTTCTTCATAAATGCTGGTCAGACAGCTTTGTTATTTGGTATACAGGTCCCTGGGAAAAACCCAACTCAGATTTGTTCAAATTGTGATGAAATATGCAAATCTGTATTGTTAAGGAATTTTTTTGTCATTTTTGGTCAAAACTTTATTTCATCAAAATCGCTCGTCTGGCAGCTTTGATATTTGATATACAGGTGCCTACAGACGAACTAAATATGATATATTGAATATATGATGAAATCTGCAATTTTGTATTTTTTGTGCAATTTTTGCCATTTTTGGTCAAAAAATGTGTTTCTCAAAAACTACTTGTCTGATGCCTTTGATATTTGGTATACAGGTGCCTAGGGGTTGTCTTAGTGTGATTTATTGAAATTTGATGAAATCTTCAATTTTTGTATTTTTGGGTCAATTTTTGCCATTTTTGGTCAAAATATTTGTTTCTCAAAAGTTACTTATCTGATAGCTTTGATATTTGGTATACAGGTTGCTAGGCTTTATCTTATTGTAATATATTGAAATAATGATGAAATCTTCAATTTTGTATTTTTGCAAATTTTGCCATTTTGGTCAGGCCATCCTGAAATGAGCTATCAAAGATATCCACCTTCTTCATCAATACATGTGTCACTAAAAGTTATTCTCTACATAACACAGCAGAGCTCTGTCGACTGTTGGGTCGCTTGTTTTTTGAAACCGCTCGTCAGACAGCTTTAATATTTGGTTTACAGGTCTCTAGGATGACCTTAGTGAGATAATTTCATACAGTCAGGAAATACTTAATTTTGTATCCATGTCTATAGTAGCTTCAGGGACTTTGGCCCTATGTTTCTCAAAAATGACAGAAATCTCAGTAACAGTTTCAAAATGTTAATGAATGAATTCTGGGACATTACTTTGACGTTAAAAAGTGCAAATTGAGTTGATCCACACTTTGGAAATACATTTTTCATATAAAGTGACAATTTGCTGTATGCCTTTCCTACAGAGGGTATCACTATTATTGAATAAATGTGAAAAATATACAATAGTGAACTTTTTCAGAACAGTGGTAAACCCACCCTAAAATTTGATAATGATCAACATACTGGTACACTTTTCTAAATGTGCAAATGACTATTAAATTGCGCAGAACTACTCTATCAAAGAAAGTCTCTGTATCAGGAGAAATTCTCCTGATCAGGCGGTCAATTTTTCTCCTGATCGGAGAAAATCCCTCGTTTGTTCTAGTGTGTCTTGCTGTAGCTGCAGTAAAGTAGCTTGCTGTCCGACCCAAATACCCAGACAAAACCTGGTTATAATAACATCATGGTAATGAGATCTAAGCATTCTTTATTTACAGAAGTACCTAGAGGGACCATGCTTGCCCAAATTAGAGGCTCAATGAAAAGAAAAATAAAATCATGAATAAAGAATGCACAGAAACCATTTCAAAGATACTTGATAAAAGAGATCTGTGTTACACTCTTGTCCCTCATTGACTCCCACCAACTGACCAAACATGGACCTGTAGTAACAGAAACCTCCCTGATAGTCAGGACCATTATTATACACAGCCATGGTAATCTACTTAGACTACAGTGGATCAAGAAAGTAACCAGTGAAGGTGACCTTTGTTTTTTTCATGTATATATAAATGTCAATAAATAGGCTAAAATGAAGTATTATTTCAATTACTTTTAGTTTATTGGGTGATCTCTAAGTGATCAAAAATGGAGGACAGTTCAGACCTACAGTCTCCAGATGTTCCAGATGACTTCCAGCCATCACGCTACTTCATGGAGTCCGAGGAAACTCCACTGGAATACGAGAGCGATCCCGAACTCTGGTCGTACAGTGATGAAACATCAATGACTGGGTATGTATTGAATTTGAACTATCAGAAGAGTCTTTTTCACTGAGTATTAAATTATGGTACTGTTGCAACTATTTCAGGGATGAGAAAATCCATTTTGGACAAAGATACGTGTCCAACAAGGAGGCAGAATGGAGCATTGTGGGTTGTCTCCAGAGGCAATGAAAATCAAGCAATATTCAGTAGTTAAAAGTGGCCAACCCAGCGTTCCTGGCTCCTGTATTGTAATCAGCTTTCAAATGCTTCTAAACTTGACTCAAACAGCAAGGAAGACCAAAGACATGACCAAAGACAAAATTACAAACAGCATAGTGTAATTATTTGAGGTCTGCTTGTGTGGCTCATAGATAGGAGAGTGGAAACTGTATTTGAACATCAGAAATGCCAGTGGACGTACAGGCACTGTTCATTTGTGTCAGCCTTGTCTTTCCAGCATTACCTAAAACAATAGTGTGGAAAGAACATGGCTTAAACCCTGGGTCGAAAAGACCCGGGATCAGAATTAACTAAGGTGTTAAGAAGATTATGAGGTGTTTCTGTCTTTTGTTCTCCTTTGAAATTGCAATTTATAAAAATATGTTTGCTAGATTTTTGGAAAAGTCAGCACCGGGCTCTAAGTATGAAAGAGGCTTTCACGTTGGGTGGTCTAAGTAGTTCTGGAAATCTGAATGCAACTTCTTCTTGCACTTCCAGTTCAGAGACTCAACTTGTGAATATCCTTTTTTGATGCAGACTATGATGATTGACTCAAATCAAAAACTACTGTAGTTATTTTATTCTACATTTTCCAACTTTTCATTGTCACTTATAAGTATACACCTAAACCGGAATACCGTTTATTTATTTTTCAAGGACATAATTTTCAAGTTTGTTCAACATCAGCTACAAAGATGGATTGCTAGTAAACATGAGAAAGAAAGATGAGGTGGATCTGTGCTTTTGGCAAGCAGAAGAAACGTTTTATTGCATCAAAACTAATCTGTTGAAATTCCAACTCACATTGCAAGAAAATGCTGGTAACCTCCCAACAGTGTCAATCTGGTGCCTCAGTGGTCAAATTGAAAGGATAAATTTTCAGCATTACATTACAGCATTATAAAATAATGTATATGTATCTGAAAAAACAATTGGTGATAGGTCTATTGAAGCAGTCATTAATTGTTAAATTAATTACAGTAACAACTTTACTGCTTTTGATTTTCTACAGCCCTGATGAAAATGACTACCCTTTGACGTCACAACAGAAAATCACCAGGCAAGAAAAGTTACGCATGATGGCTCTCAGGAGACACTTGGATCAGCTCAGTGAAAAAGTACTGGACACTGAGTACCTGGTCACCAAAACAAGGTAAAGTTATCTCATCTTATTTTCTGTTTGATTTGGATTGTTGCTTTGGATGAACCCTTCCACTTTTGCCGTTTCCAGTACACAATACACATGTAGGTAGAACAACAATCCTTCAAAGAATGAAAGGCAAGACTGAAGATTAGTGGACACGAAGATTTTTTTGAATTGTTAGTAACCTAGGGAATCACTGACACCATCAGATGATCAGTATTATTTGGAGCTCCTGACAAAATCCCAGTTTAACCCTTTGAGTGCTGTATTTTTCCTGCCAAAATTTTAGTGCAACATTTTACCAATTTATATGAACTTTTCTGTAATTTGTTTGATAATTTTTGACAAAATGGACACGACATTTCATTGGCCACAGTTTTTTATCAAAATTTTGGCAAAAATCTGACAAAAATTGACTGAGGTATTTTATAAGGGCCACAAAAATTGACTTTGGTGCTCAAAGCATTTAACATTTGCAGTTACGGGATGTCCACTAAATGGACATACCAGTCTTTCATGTAGGGTGCAAGATTGTAGGATTTCTACACTTCAGCATTTCATGCCCTACCTGCTAAAGTGGAAGAAGTAATCGTCCCAAAATGAGGCAAAACAGTGGTGTGCTGCTAGTACTCCCTGACCACATGAATTTGTTGGTTCCTATTGAAAACCAGGCAACAATGTTAATAGTAAATTGATTTGAGAAGTCTGGATCAAAAATAACAATTGGATGTATTCCTTGATGTTGCTACATTTTATAACATGCCCTTCCCAAAGACTCTTAACCGTTTAAAGCCTCAAACCCCATATGAAGGGGTAGTTCTGGTAATTTCAAAGAAAGTCAGACCTGAAAGGGTTAAATCCCTGATAGAAGACTACTTCGTCATTCATTAATAAGGCTGAACACCATTAGCTCTACTTATCATCAGGAAACCTGTACTAGTTCTGTTCTTGGCACTTGGTGATAGATGGTTATAGTGTGTTTGCACTGATCTTACCGATATCTACAGCTCCAGATGGAATGAAGAATTTCCGTGATAGTCATCTATATAAGTCTGCCCTCAATCCTATACTAAATTCCCAATTTGTAATTGTAGCAACGGAATCACAGTCCCTCCTTGTGTGGTGTCCAGTATCCTGAAACAGTTGCACCATACCTCCATATAGTCAAAATATCTTCCTGGTATAATTGGACCTTCACGGTGAGAAATAGGAAAAGCATTATGTAAGGTTGAATACCTAATGGTATATGTGTCACCAGACACTTTTATGATAGGCATCTGTGTGAAAGTACTCATTCTTAAAATAATTAGTGTTTGTTCTTTTTATCGTTAAGTGCAAAGTATTATAAATGAAATGTAGCATTATTGGAAACTATAATGTTTTGTATATTGTGGTTATCCGTACAGTAAAATGTGAAATGTAGCAATAACATTAGTAACACCCTCATCTGTGATTCTATATTAACCAATAATGGTATGTTCTGTGTTTTCACTTCCAGAGAGGAGCTAAAGACATGTAGAGATAAAGTTGAAGCCCTTGAGAAGGAGCGAGATGAAGTCTATAACTCTATCCAGGAGGAGGAAGAAGCTAACAACATGGCTGCTGTTTACAGATTGAGGTCAAAGCATGAAAAGCTTTGCATTGAACTTGAAGCTGAGGAAGCTATGGAGAAAGAGATAGCACAGAAACTAGAGCAGGCAGAGTAAGCCTTTCTCTTTGAATTCTTTCAGTGTCAAATAAATTAGTTAGATTGAGTTGATACTTTGGACAGGGAGAGACAAATACATGTACACAAGAGTGATTGATAAAGGAATACTAAAAATAATTTTTGTCTTCAGTAATGTGCACCTAGAAGGAATATCGAAAATTATTTTTCTCTGTGATATAGAGCACCTTGAAAACAGAATGTTTAAACTTTTTTACAAACTTTTCTCTTTCAAGAATAATAATCAGTGGTCACCTTGCAAAATGTTGGATTAGAGAAAACCATTACTGAAAATTTACAAATGTTTGAAATACAAATGCAAGCAAATATACTTCACATGAATATCTGTCTAAAGCAGGCTTATGATCATGATCAGATTTACTGTATTCAAATGCAATGTCTATATAGACTCATTAAAGGTATACAGTCACCTGTAATCTAAATATGCCCATATATGATCAAAGGGGCATTCCTTGGTATTCAAAATCGCCATGTGAGGGCACTTTGTTCAAAATGCGGCCACCCACTTAAAATCTGTGATTGGTTAGATTTTCTCTTTCCATGGTAACTGTGGCTTGGAACAGGTGAAGTATACCTTTAAGGTACCTCTCTACTTCATCGCCTTCAAGCCATTTTGACATGACAGAGTAAATTTTGACAACTGCTTGGAATATATATCCCTTCCATTACTTGCAGATTTGAGCTCGCCAAAGTGCAGGTGGAGCAAGGCAAGTTTCTGCTGGTGGAGGAGGACCTGCAGAAAGACGAAGAGAAGTGGCAAAAAGAGAGAACGGATATTGCAGCTCAAAGAGCAAAGAAGGAAACTCTGAAAGTCTTACAAGCCGAGAGGAGGAAAAAGAACAGGGACAAGTGAGTAATTTGAAATACAATCAGTATTCTGGTTTGTAACACATACATACTCGATGATCACCTTAACCTGAGTCTAAATGTATAAAATATTGCAGCCAACTAAGTTGGGCCAAGATTTTTCTCCCCAATATTTCCCCTTCGTTATGGCAACTTAACACCTTTCAGTTTGTACTCTCCCAACACTTCTCGTCTCATATGAAAGATAGCGGCAATGATTACATTTTCTCATATGTCACATACCATTCACCATCTTGAAGAAGATGTGTACAGTTTTAAATCAGAGACATAATTGATTACAATCACCATTGTTGCTTGTGAAAATTGACTCTATGACATTCTCCTTCCTACTAAAGATGACACTCATTGCATTAAGCCAACACATAAAAATATACTTTATCATCATATTTTGTCCACATGAAAAGTTTCATCCATGGATGCTTGTCAGTTGCCATAATGCCATGCAATATATGTTTTCAGGGATCACATCGCTGCACTGCGAGAGAGAGACAGGAAACATCGCCAGGCCATCGTCGCTGCAAGGAGAAGTAGAGAAGCTGCTAGCAAGTACCTGAAAGAAACACTAGCCAAGTATGTTGATTTCACTCAGCTCAAGAATTCATATTGCATAGATTCATTGTATGCTTATTTCACAAATTTTAATGTTTAATTGGTAATAAGAAATGAAGATAAATATTGATGAATTCATGGGTATCAGAATATTTCAAGACAGCAACAGAACACTTTGCCCTAGAATTACTTTTGGAATAAACCAAGGCACAATAAACTGATATGCCATTATTGCCACAGAAACTACTCTGAAAAATTCAATATTCAGGTCATTGAAACTATCAAAGTATTCCTAATTTATTTATAAGCTATCCATAATGGTAGAGTATGCCATACATTATAAATAGATGGAGACCAAACCACCCTATCAAAAGCAATAAGACAAAACAAACTGTTGATATAAAGTAATCAGTACCTTAAAACTGAAATTTTTGATTTTTCTCCAACTTTCCACTGCAGAAGGAAACTGTGAATTACTCTTCAATCATTCGTCACCGTGCAATAGTTCTAAGCAAATTACGCACAATTTACTAATATTTGAAATTCAAAATGGCAACTATTGTAAAAAGTTTTCTTAACTTCAAAAACACAAGACGGTGAAATCTTCATTTGCTCACCAAGCTTCAGAATTGAGTTCACACTCAAACTGTGTAAAGTACTGTAAAGGTTTGAGAGTCAGAATATCTGTCCCCAGTCACATTCTCCCTTTATGATGTAATGATCGTCCATGTGTTTGCATACAGGGTGAGACGAGAAGAAGCTGAAGAAGAGGAAAGAAACCGTTTTGAAATGGAACAGAGAATGCAAACCATACTCTCATTGAAGCAAAACATTGGAGCTAACAGGGTAAGTTGCTTTCATCAGAGGCAGTATCATAGTTTACTTTATTCATCCTGTACATTTATTAAATATCAGGTATTTCAAAACAAAATTGTACAGTAATATCTGCTTCTTGAATTTGCCTTTGTCTTCTACATCATACCTTTCTAATCATTTAATAATTTTTCCCAAAATATGAAATTTCTAGTTGATCCTTGACTTTTTATGACCAATGATGAAGAGTTCAGCAGCATTGTTTGTGTCTTTAATAAAAAACAACAACAAATTAAGAAACATTCTTTTTGAACAACTGTTCCGTTTGATACGCAGGAGAACTTGAGAGCCATCCAGGCGCGCGATCGTTACTTGGCCAGGCAAGCTGCAGAGGCGGAAGACAATGAGAGACATGAACTGCTGGAAAGTGGTGAAAATCCTGATGAAATCTTACTCAGAAGGAAAAGACTCAGAAACTTTGAAATAGACCAACAGTAAGTCCCAGGGGGAAATTGTCAAATTTAAAAGCAAGCACGAGACTACCTTGTCAAGCTTTATGAATTTCATGCCATTAGTCTAAGCTGTATCCTTGATACCAATAAAAAGAACAACATGCTTTACCTTCAGTGTCGATCAGGTTTTATTCCATATGACAGATCAATACATATGCTACTTTTCCACATTTTATGGTTTATAAACTTCCAACATAACATGTACATGTACCATAGAAATGATAAAGATAAACATAAATTTAGAACATGGGTACAAGAAAGAATAACAGTAGAAAAACACAAATATAAATTAAAATTTTTTGATAAGGATGACACGGATATAAAATGGTCAAAATTAAGTCTATTTTGCAAATTGAATAATCAATTTTTTGAGATGTAAAACCAAAGCACTGTCCTACTTTTTTGTTTTATGTTGGGTTTTCTTTCCGGAAATTTTTTTTCTCTTAAAGTCAATAAAAAAAAAAGGGGGGGAAAAAAGATGAACAGGTAAAAATTGTAGCATCACACAGATTCAAGGCTTAGCATTGTGAGAAATGAAATGTGTTAAGTTTGAAAGAAAAGTAAATTTTTGTGTACAAGTTTTGTACAGATTATAAAGATGGAGAAAATTGAGAGTGCTGTACAATAGTTACTTTGACTATATCAACATGGTACTATTGAAGTATGTCTATTGCAATAAATGAAACCTGTGAATGATTCTTGATGCTCACCCCCTATTCCCAGTAAATATGTCCACACACACCATTAATAACAATGAGTCTGGGCCAGACCATCATGGTGAATGGGTTAATCCTTTCACAAGCGAAGTTTGGAACATCAATATTTTTGTACTGATATTTGTTGAAATGTAAAAGAGGGAAATGAAGTTTCGGGGTCAGAAAAAACATCCACTCCATTTCATGATTTGACATTGTGTAATGCAGAGAGTTTGATGAAGACCAGAGAGACAAGCAGGTTGACATCGTTTCCCGAATTCTGAAGGAGGAAAAACAGATGAAGAAACGCATGCAGCAATACCCTCAGCTGTGGCCTGAATCAAAACGTGACAGAGAGAGAGCTAAACGACTTGGACGTCCAAGACGCAAGGCAAGGATTGGAATTATCCATGAAACTAGTGGATCGTCATCAATGGAATATTGTGCTGATGTGGAAGAGGCTGCCCCAGTTCATGTAAGTTAAAAATTTTACAATAATTGAAATAATGAGTTCCTTCTCTGGTAAATTTAAAATTACTGTCTGCACAGAACGATAGCAAGACCAGGGGACCATGGATAAGTAGAACACATGCATAGCAAATGAAACTTGATTCGTTTGGACTCAAAACACCTCCAGCCTCTCCTCAACAAAAGTGTGGGAGTGTAATGATCCAAGGATGAAAATTGTGATTTAAACTTTCCATTAACGTGATAAATTACTAACATGTGTGTATGATACTTTATGTTTAAATTGTGAATAGGTGTTTGAACAACAAACATCTCAGAGCAAAATGGTGATTTTGTATTGGGCATAGAGTTTCCATGGCATAACAGTGACATATGGTAAATCTGTAAATGATAATCAAATGGTTATCATTTGATAGAACAATGTTTATGTCAAAATAAGCAAACAGTTGCAAGCCATTACTATGCAACATTGATGCAAAAAATTATTTTTTAAATACATTTATGTATACTGGTGTAGAATTCAGGCAGAGAAATTTATTAAAAAAATGTTAAAAATGATTTAATAGGAGAGAGTGTGCACTTGGAGATTCCAAAAGAAGAAGATTAGAGTGCATATAAATAGACTTTTTTCTCTTTGATGATTAGAGTGCATATAAATAGACTTTTTTCTCTTTGATGATTGGAGTACATATAAATAGACTTTTTTTCTCTTTGATTTGTATTTACCCAGAAACCAAGCAGTAAACTGACCACAGTGTCTTCAGATGATGATGATGATTTCAGTCCCTATGGAGTGACAAGTCGTGATGAGAAGGGAAGTGACAGTGAAGATAGGGATGAAACATTGGCTAAACCAGAGTTCAAGGGACTCTGGGATCAAAGACATAAAGCCTACAAGGTAAGAGGGGTTGAATTTTATCAGCTTTCTTAGAGACTTTGTTGTGGTGCAAAGATGGTAAAAGTCAGTCAAACATAGATGGGTCTTCATGTTACTTGCCGTGAAATAATATAAAAGTCCACATCCATTTATTGAATTTGTGTTTCCTCAAGGTAGAATGTGCATCAGAGGCAAATTTTTGTTCACCTGCATTTGTCAATACTTTTCTTGTTTGCTGTTTGTTCAGATTCATCTTGAAACCTATAAGGGTGAATGAAGTTGTCATGGTCTTGTTTTGATGAAACTCAGAAATTTCAAATTCCCTGATAGAGTTTAATAACACAGACTATAGTGCTCATTTTGAATATTAAATAGCGGTAAATTTTAGGTAATTTGTTTCTGTAGTCCTTCACTTTGCATTTGATCACAAAAAAGCACCACATACGAGGCATTTATCTTAAGCAGTTGAGGTTGTTTTGCTTTGATGTTGCAAGCCTTGCAGTTGACACCTATTGAAACCTTGTCTCATTTCCAGGTGCCTAAGGATGAAGAACAGAAGTTTAATTTGACTCACTATCAAAGCAAAATGGAAAGGGCCATCATGACGGAAGCCCTGGAAAAGCACAGATCCGGAGTTGTTAAGAAACAAGTAGCAGCCGGCAAAGAGTTCAAAGGGTGTCCTTTTTACAGCAAACCAGATGTGATCCACTTCAAGGTAAGTGTTATATTCTAATCAGCGATGGTCTGACAATTCTATGGTAAACATGATCCACCTTGAACAGTTTTAAAGGTCTGGTGAAATGGTCCCGTTCGTGTGACTGAATATCTTCCAGGGGGTCAATACTATTACACTCGCAACAGAATTGCAACCTAAAAGTACGCGCAAGTGTTAATTTTTTTGATATTTCTATGCGCGGCTTTCATGGGGTCATTTGCGACACTCAGGTCACGCCCATAGCGGGGATAATAGTTGGCCGTCTGTGACGTCACAGGTGTGTTCATTTACATCGAATAGCGGTCCAACGCCGCCTTATCTCTGCCCGGTATCCGCTAACAAAACAGGCAGCTCCAGTGTTCGCGCTGCCCATTTGCCACGTTCGCCAATGCGAATCGAAATCCGAAGTGGCGAAAAAAAATCGATCCTAATTCGCCACAGCGGCGAAACTGATTTTGTTTAAAAAATATGGTAAAATAAAGAAAAAACGTTGGTTTTTTAGTCTTTTGTTTAATCTGCGCTTCTCTCTCGGCGATTCGCAAAAACTGTGTCTACTTCCGTATTATTGCGTTCTTTCCGTCGTACGTATTTGCAATCGAGCCAAGTCTCGCGAGAGATTTGACGTCATTTAGTCTAGTGTACAGCATGCATAAATGGCTCTCGCGAGAATTGAAACTTAGACACACGCAATCGAGCCCTCGCGATAAATTTGACGTCATTTTGTCTAGTGTACAGCGGGCATAGGAACGCTCGCTCGCGAGAATTGAAACTTTTGCTATACATAGCAGACATACGCATTTTAATCGAGGCAACAAGGATCGGTGTTGCAGTTGATTTACATTGCGGTCTCGATGTTCTTTGTTGTGCATTTTAATCACAGTCTTCAACATTCCATGTTGCGGCGATTTGCATCGCGGTCCTCGTGGCCCGGTATTCCCCGTTGTTCTTCAATTGCCGTCCCAACGACGCGTTCCGTGTTGCTGTCGATTTGTATCATGAAGGACTCTACCTCCATGATTTGTATCGCGATCTCTACGTTCCGTATTGTTGTTCGTTTTAATGGTAGTCTATTCAGTGTTGCTGTTCATGCAGCTGATTTGTAGTTATAGTGCATTTTAATCACGGTCCCATTTACGTTTTAAGTTACTGTCGATTTGCATTGCGTTCCCGACGTTCCGTGTTGAAGACAAGTGCATTTTAATGGCAGTCACAACGTTCAGTGTTGGTGTTCATGCTGTTGATTTGCATTGCGGTCCCAACCTTCTGTGTAGCGAGTAGCGAGGCAGGCTCAGCCAAGGGACCGTGGCCGATCGTACGAACCAGCAGAGACAAGCACATTATGGTTCAAACACTCAACACTTGACGGGAACTTGAAAAAGTTTACAGTTGAGCCGTTCATGTTCTTGCCGCTGTCACAGCCACCAAAAGAACAACGTTCTCCCATAGTGAAGGAGGACACTGTCCTGATCATGTAAGCGGAAACCCTAGAAGTTACCCCCCGTAGGGAGCTTACGGAGGTGTGAAATACTTTATTCCCGTTATGAGATACGGCGTCGGGCAAACTTCGGAAAGCCGAAAAAAGTCGACTGGAGAGGCTCGGGGGACACGCCCACATTGCATTTTTCTTTTGCCATATTTCATAATCACGCGCGCTAAACGAAAAAAGAAATGAATGTAACTGTTTTATAGACCATCAACTGTATTTCTGTGATTTTGCAACATGGGCATTTCACCAGACCTTTAAGGCAAGTAGGAATCAACAAGACAATGCTACATTGTCCATTCAGCAAGACCAGATCCATACTGATCCATCCGTGCATGGTGATTTGACAGGCGTTGCGTCAACTGTGATCCTACAGCTGCCACCAAACACTTATGTATCTGACATTTATGAAAATACATAACATTATCTCACAAATAGGCATAACCACATCACAGTACCACAGATGGTGACATCTGTGTTCCTAATCCCCCATAAATTACATTCCTGTTCTTTGGAATGAATCAACCACTTTGATTGAAAACTCTTGATCAACAAAACAAATTTTTTTCTAAATTTCGTGGTGACGTGCTTACAAGCTAATGTTGCACTTTCCCTACAGCAAGAGGTTTAATTTGAATATTATATGGCACTACACGTACCTGGGCATAAGGTCAGAAATTTAAACTGAGATATCGTAACAACAGACTGCTACAGTGTAGACACCTCTGTTGAGTGGCATGCTTCAAATATATCTAAATTTATGTCTTACTAACCAGTCTCATAGTGGGTCCTTGAATTACCGTTATCATTGGAATAATGAGTACAGTATGTTTTCATTATTCTTTGGAAAGAGTAAGATAAGGCATTAATTTTGTGGAATAAAAATTGTGCAGATCTGATGAAAAATGGCAGCTATTTTCCCTGAGGTATCAAATTTAGGTAAAACTGTTTGCAGTGGTGTTTTCACAGTAATGAGTAAATAATTCATTAGAACCTTCCAGATTACACAAAGGTCCAATACAAGCGTGAAATGTGACAACATGTTGTTTCCTGAAAAACATGTTTGCATATGATCAAAAGGTGAAATATTGTAGAATAATGCAAAAGTTATGTCTCATTCATTGCATGTTAGGCCTCCAGCCCCCATGCAAAGGAACCTGAAAGACTGACAAGACTTTGGAAAATGAGACATTATGGAAAAATAAAGTCAAATATAGTCATTATGAGTCCATGAAACTTTATGAATATTTGTTGACTGTTTACAGAGTAGTGTGTCATCTATGGAACGGGATTATGGTGAAATTTATGGAAATTTGGCCAAAACAGAAAAGTTTGATACATTATCAAGATGAAGCCTTTTCTCGTCTGTAATAGTGTTGGCCCAGTCCGAACTTGATACAACAAATTTTGATAGATCATGTTACAGTTTTTACATGCATTAAGTTATATCATACATATATATTGAAACCATTGTCATTGTCTAACTCTTTCCATCAGATTCATTATTCCTTTTTTTTAATTTTTCAGGATTTCGATGTTGGTAAAACCTACAAGAAGAAAGTGATTTTGACAAATGTATCCTACAGCGTCAATTTTCTCAAACTGATTGATATATCAGAGCATCTGAAGAACTTTGTCAATGTGTAGTAAGTACAAATTATGCTAATTTGTATACAATTATTAGCAATTGTTATAAAACACAGAATGTAACCTAAAAAAGTGACGTAATAGTGGTAGTTATGGTTTATGTGTTCGGTTACACAGTATTTTTTCTATGGAATATTAAAAATCTCATACATTAAGAACTATTACATTACTTTGTTATTTAATCTCTTTTATGTTTTCATTGCCTTGTTTGGTCACACAAATGAACTGCAATGCTACAACTGGATACACAAAGAATCTGAGATTGAGGAGTTCTGTGTGATATCTCTGGATAACTATAACACACATTCAAAGTGAATTGCTCCTCCCAGGCTTCCTGAACTTAGATTTATAAATACTATTTTAACACAATGGGGCTTAAGAAGGAGAGTGGGTTCATAAAGCTAAAGTGTTTCAACAACAAGCAAAGTTGATCAAGGTGGTTAAATTCAGTGTAAGTTCTTGCGTAATGCAAGTAATTTCTATCGCCACCAGTTGTCTGCAGCTAGTACACTGACGTTGTAAGTTCTTGATTTGATTTGCTTGTTTGTTTTCTGTTTCAGCTTCGACCCACCTGGTCAGATGTCGGCTGGTCTGACATGTGAGATGCTTGTCACATTCAAACCTATGGTGAGTCAGTCAGACATCCTGTAAAACTTGACACTTCTATGGGAAATTTTGTGTATTGAACTGTTTAAAGCAATACTCTTAAAAAAGTATGGCACTCGGTGTATGAAATCCAAGGAGGAATTTACTATGAGCAGTATGATAAAATCCCAAATATATTATTCTGAAAAATAAAAGGCACAAAACCAGTATTTTAACACACAAATAACAGTTACAATTTTAACAGTGTGAATGTAAAGCATCCATTATTTTCTTTTTGTATGACTTGTTTATTACAAATTTACATATTTGTTACAAACTTCAGAATCATTTTCACCCAGATCGCTTGCTATTTTAATATTTGATAACTTCAAAATTAGATACTTGCCTACAAGATTGGACCAAGCTGTACTTCTTCTTTCATCTAGATCAATGAAGACTTGCAAGGAGAGGTCAGTTTCCTGGCTCAGACTGGACCTTTCTCAATACCTCTGATCTGTAGCACAAAGAAATGTGATGTAAGTATGACCAAAGGACCTCATTGCAGTCTACCTATTGCCCTTTATTTTCATTTCAAATGATATTTGTGTGTGTACAAAGATGGCCTCTCTATATGAGTGTTATTCCAATAGAAATACTTGCTCAAGATTTCAATAAAAGATACTTACTTCTCAATACTCCATTTGGTAGTGGGTTTAAAGTACCTCATCCTGTAATTGGGAGTTCACGTGCCGCATGATGGATCAAATGAAATAAATAAATTAATGTGTGCTGGTGTGAAAGCTTTGAATATTCAACGCAAGGTTGTTGAAGAGTCTTGCATAGATTCCCAAAACTAAAAGAAACATTTAAGTTACTCAGTGAACACAAATTTCAGACAACATGTGTGGTAAGAGGAGTATCGGAACATCATTTTTGCAGTAAATTTTTGGTTGGTCCTCCAATTGAATATCAATGACTAGCCACCTCAAATACATGTGACTGAATTCCTTTAAAGGGGAAATTTACCCAGACTTTCTTAGGTAATCAGGTCGTTATTTAGTGAAAAATAAGCAAACTAGCATTGGTTTCAGTCACTTTCACTTGCGCGTATTAGCGCAGTGGCCACAAACTGAACGCACGGAAACCGGAAGTGACGTACCAAACTTGCTAGTCACAGCGGGTTCAAAGCGAGGTCACTTATAACCAAGCTCTTCTACGCCAAGTGGAGTATACGCGTACGCGGTATGCAAACTTCAGCGCTCGACTGAAAATCATAATGGCGAAGATAATCGGTAATAACTTCAAACCTGAACAAGCAATCGATGATCCAAGACTGACATCGTCAGAAAGTTACAGCGACTCGAGTTCGGGAAGTGAATATTCTAGCTCCGATGACGAAGTTCAAATTACTCTCGGCGATCAATCATGCCTGTCAATTGTCAACCCAATCGCTGTGAAATCATGCCGACACCGAAGTAATGCCAATGCTCTAAAGACATCGACATGAAAGTTACAGAACACCCTGATGTAGCCATGATTATTCTAGAACCGGCAGTCCTGTCTACAGCGTTCCGTTTCTAGTGCCTGAGCATACGTACAGTCCCCCTATGTACAAGCAAAGCACTTGGGCCTGGATATGCCCCGGGCAGTTTTCTTTTAGGCTTGTAGTTCAGTAGTTGGACTTGCAACTTTCGCTAAAAGCAGCCCTTCTGAAAGTGATATTCGCAGAAAACTTTATTTCTGCTTGACTTAAACATCGACACCGAGTGCTTGGCCCCTATATTCTGTAGCCATTCTATACACTGTAGGCTAAGTGGAAAAGCTTACAGTTGCATACGTCGACTGCTTCAATGACCAAGTTTACGACGTCACTTCCGGTATTTTAGTACACCGCTGTTTGTTAGCCAGTGAGTGAAAGTGAATAAAATCGACTCGAAAGCCTTTCAATGACCATATAGGTTTAATATTCCAAAATTAATTTTCAGGGTAAATTTCCCCTTTAATACAGTTATTCAAAATAAAACATCCTGTAGGTATACCTGTCTAACCCTTTGAATCCACATTGAATGAAAATCTCTATGTCATGTCATAGGGCATCAGGGGGTCAAGGTTCAAAAGGTTAACCCATCAGCTCTCCATGTTGTGTGCAAACATCAGTAATTATCAAACAATGTTCTATAACAGAACTTGAATTAGATTGTAATTTGTTTGAGAATCATGTAGAGAATTTAGATGAATATTAATCAGTTTATGAGAATTCTCTGAAATCTTTGTAAATAAATATAAGATAACCATGTTCTTTTTTTCTCAATGTGCAGCTGTCTGTTGACAAAGACCTGATTGACTTCAGCACTCAAGTCATTGGTGAGACACTGAAGAAAAGTATAATGCTGACAAACAAAGGAGCTCTTGGCACAAAGTTTGAATTTGTGAAAACTACAGGTAAATACTTTGCCGTGATTCATGTAAGTTGGCTGCACAAGAATAAAATAAAGTAGTGTGAAATATGATTATCATTAAATAATGTATATCAATTGTAAAGTAAGCTAAACATGTACAAATTTATATCCCATAATAAGGCTACAAGTCAGAATAGCAAATATCAAATTTAGGCATTCCACATCTGATGTACATTCGCAATTGATCTTATGTTTTAAAGTAATTTTGTTCATTAAGACTTACAACTTTGCCTTCCCTTGTTGATGTCTTGATACATTCATGTGTGTGATTACATTAAATAACCATCATGAGTCTTGAATGCTTTCCCTATCTTTAAAAATTGGATGAATGTGGCTCAATTTAAACAATTTACAAAAGATACACAGCATGCACTAGTATTATTGGTGATACTTCACAAGAAGACTGTTTTTAAGGTAGAAAGAACGCACCTCGGGGACCAACATTTGGACTCTCAAACTTTTACGATTTTCTTCTGTTATACCACATGTTGGGGTTCATGTTAAAGCTCTCAGTGTAAGAAAACTTTTCACCGGCTTAGTTTTTCGAAATTCGAAAATTTTAATTTTTCTCCATAGAGTTTACACAGGTGTCAGGTGGCCATTTGAATTTCTAATATCGGTAAATCTTGGGTAATTTGTTTCTCCAGTACCAAAATTTGCATGGCGACTCCCAATTTTTATTCCTGACTTTTAAAGAGAATGGTTGGATGGTTCCTTGAGGAAAGTTTGAGCAAAGTCTTTCATTTTCGATGTGCATACTACCTTAAGTTCACAATAGGAATAGATGAGCGAGAATGAAGATGAGTGAACACAGACAGTGTTATACATTAATCACTACTAACCTAGGGAGTCATTCGTGTTGAGTGTGGGATGCAGTACATACCTAGATGCTTCCCAAGAAAACCCTTTAAGTTTGTGTCCAAAGATTTGTTTCCTATAACCTGCACTCATGCCAAATGTGTCCAGAAGCTCTGTATGCCTCGTTGCCAAGGTAATAGACAGGAGACATGGTCTCAGTCTGATTATAACCACACACTTTATTCATGTATAACCCAAGCTTACTGTTTCTGTACTTTTACCATCAAACTAGGAATGAGACCCACAACTATGACATCAGCAATGGCGTCCATCGGTGGTATGGTATGTACACTAGTTCAATGATTTCATTCTTTGATAATGGCAGTAATATCAATTGCTCAGTTATTAAACTAAACAACTTGACTAAGATGATACAAAAACCTATGGCATTGTGCTCAGTTTATGTAGCTATTTTTTTTGTATTTAAGTACATGTAATTTAACATAAAATGAGCGCATATTTTGAACATTGTTAAAATTTCTGTACCATTAATGATTCATTGAGGCCTGCACACATCAAGAGAACTTCAATCATCAATTTTTGATAGTTTATTCAGTTGTTTTTATTTGAGGGGTCTATTGTATGGCATTTCTTGTTCAATTAATACACGTCAATAGGATGTATGAATCTCTAATATAAACTCTCTATAGCAAAGTTTGTATTTTTATTTTTTTCCCCATCAGACTGGAGTTGATACAGAGAAATCTGCCAGCACCATTGCCAAGGAAGAAGTAGACAAGGAAGATGCTCCAAAGGAAGGAGATGGAGTCTCGGAGAAGGATGAAAAGACACCGGAACCATCGGAACACGGAGCTCCAACAACCATACAGGAAGAAGGAGGGACTGTTAGTGGAGCCCCACAGCCTGAAAGTAAGTTAGTCATTCTACAGTATTCCTAGAGGTTATCATTGGTCAATGAAATTTGTAATGTTAGTAGTATTGCAAATTATAATGTCAACTCTAACCTGTTCACCCCCATTTCCTGTAAAACGGTCCACCATCATCATCGATAACAATGGTTTGGGTCAAACCATTGTGATGAAAGGGTAAATGAATCTCAATCATTCTTAAAGTGTGAAATCTCAAAGCTCAAACAGCTCTCCTTAATAGTTGCTTGTCAAAAAAGGGAAAATGGCTTAAACTGTTGACATTTTCATTATTTTTGTTCGGGAATTTATTATTTTCTTCTTACTCATGGTAAAGTACATTTCATATGAACTGAAAATGTTAGCCTTGCCAACATGATTTGTAAATTATGAAATGTTATTGGTGACAAATAAATCATGGTGTGGAAAAATATGTCATTGTCAACAATAACATGTTTGAGAAGATGAACACTACGGTAGGCTTTTTGATATGACACTTAGAGTAGATTAAGACATTGTTTAACAAGCAGAACAAAGATAGTGACAACCTTATAAACGAATCATCAGATTCCTGTGATTCACCATTTAAGAAAATGCAATTTCACACACTTCTTTTTAACATGCTGATTTTTGATGCACATAACATGAACATTAACACCATCAAGTATTTGAACTTTACAAGAATGTTAGGACGTGTCCTTGTTTTCCTGACTTGCAAAGTTTCATTTATGAAGTCAGATCAATTACCAGTAAAACTATCATCCACTCTGAAACAGACAACTGACAAGTTCTCATCCTTTCTGTTACAGATGAAGCTGCTGATGATGAAGGCAAACAGGAACCAGAAGAGAAAGAAAAAGATGAAACTGCAGGGAGTGAGAAAGGCCTGGAGGAAAAACCAAGCTCTGCTAAGAGTGGGAAGAGTGAGGTACAGACACAGATCACTGATGGTGAAGACAGAGATGGTAAGTCAATAATGTTGGGATAATTCCTTGTGAATTCATCCTAACAAATGTATCATCTCTATGTCTTTGTCAAGAAATTTATCTAATATCCAAGAGTCAGCAGTGACCTTTTCAACAAAGTTGTATCACTGCTACTTACACTTGTTCAGTGACCAGCATAGAGAGCATCTGAAATATTATACTGTGTTTACATTTCTTTAACTATCAAGGAAAGAAAAAACAAACAAACAAACAAACAAACAAACAAAAAGATAAAACAGTAGATTTGTTTCTCATCAAAGGTCTTGTACATGAATGATGTGGTGAGTCAGGATTTACTTTGCTGTTCTTGAGGTCATAAATTTAACAACATTGTTTTGAGGTTATGAATTCCAACTTGCCTCATAAAGGCAACAAAACAGGAAGATTTACATGCAGTGGTAATTCTGATGTGCAAAAAATTATGTCAAAGCAAAATTTGACAATCGCACATGTGAACTCATAGACCTTCTCTGCTGTGGGCTGTTCACTGTCAGTTTTATGAAGCTGACACAATCTCTATGTGACAGCATGAGAAACAAACCCTTACCCTTCTTTTGGCCTTCTTGGTGTCAATTTAGAAATGAAATAGAACAAGCACTTATTTGGTTTCTCAATGAATGTTTGTGGTTTTCAACAGATGTTAGTACCGGCAGTGTTTCACTTGGTCCAGACGACCTGGAAGACATTTCCAACTTGGATGGGATGAAGGTTGGGACAGTAGCCATCGGTTACATCGCACCATTCTCATCTGTCAAACTGGAAGTCATCTTTGCCCCAACTATCCCTGGCAAAGTGGAGACAGATTTTGAAATCAGGTTTTCAGATCCTCTTTCAGAAAATGTAAGTACAAGACAAATCTTGAACAGCCCATAATACTGTTCTGTGTACTGAATATGTATGTATTACATACTAGTTACACAACACAATTCTGCCGACAATTAAGTTATCCTTGAAACAACCTCAATTTTCTCCATTGTATTTCTTTCAATAACTGCAAAATAAAAATAATATTTTTTACTGTTATGGATACCTTTCAAGATTTCAATTGAAATTTGGTCCCTAACTTTTGTACATTGTTAGTTGTATAGCAGGAGAAATCACAGTGAATTTCTGAAATCTGCCACAGAAACAAATACTGGCATTTTATGAATGACACAGTTGTATTTTTGTGACTTGAGTGTTGTTAGCAAAAAAGTACAAAGTTGAGCACACTATGGGGCATGATGTAATTGCTTGATTGGGTCAAACTTCCTTGTGTGTGATTTGAATTTCTGAGATGATGAATCTCTTCTAACATTTTATAATTTCACAAGGAGTAAAGTTAAAGGGACAAAGTCCGACCATTTTTCATGAATTTTGTTTGATGTGAAATACTACGTATATTGTTTGACATGTTGAAAGATACTGAATGAATGGGTGACCATGCATATATTCGACCCCGGTTTTAGACATGATCAATGAAACCATGGTGAAGATGAATTAATGGTCATGACCATTAATTCATTTTCGCAATGGTTTTGTTTATCTTGACTAAAACCAGGGTCGAATATACATGTATGCATGATCACCCATTCATTCAGTATCTTTCAACATGTCAAATAGTAGTATTTTGCATAAAACAAATTCATGAAAAATGGCCGACTTTGTCCCTTTAATGTTGGGTTGGAGGCAAAGTTTCATGGAAGTGAGTAAAAAAATATCAAAAGTGAACAAGGTTGCAGAAGATTGACTTATAAAGGTTGTGTTTTCTATAATTCACAGATATCAGTGAAAGCAACAGCTCTAGCCATTGATGTGCCGGTGTGGGTTGAGAGACAGAACGTGGATCTGAAGATCTGTATGTTTGACAGACTTTATCAGGATTCTATCGTAGTTAACAACAGAGCTACCACTGCTCTGAGACTCCGATTTGAAGTCTGTAAAGAACTTAGAAATCACTTGGAGTTGTTACCAAAGACAGGATACATCCAAGCACAGTCACAATTCTCTGCTCAAATGAAATTTCTACCAAGGTGAGCTCCTTCAGATGATCTTTGATTTCTTGAGATTTGTCTGATTTTATGAATGCATTCCTCATGTGAAGCAACTTTTGAAAGGAAAAATATGAAATGTCAATTATTCAGTAGAAGTGGATATATTTGATATATTCCCATAATTTAGTAAAAGTACTGTGTTTATCAGCGTACCTTCCCAAGTTTTGTTTTATGTAACTACAAATAAATCACGTTAGAAATCATTTTCTGCACAAATGAGAAAAATCCTTTACCCTTGCAGCATATGCACATTGCAGTTCATGCTGTGTAAGGAAGACAATCTCAGTCCCAGCGATTTAGAATTCCCTTGAAGTTGAACATCCTTGTCTTCTATTGTGTAAGACAAAGAAGTTCACCCAAGGAAAACATAGCAAAGGAATATCAAGGAAACTTACATTGTTATTGCTTTCGATATTTTACAATGAACAACATTATTTATTCTTTCACCAATGGTATGAAATTTCAACTCTTTTCAGGCACAGCATTTACATTTAAATCACTTTTGATTAAGAGGACATTTTTGTTCATTATAACCCTAGAAAACTGAGTTTCAGTGAAGTTTCATGCATTTTGAATGAATGCTGATGTTGTGAGCTTGCAGTTACACTTCTATTGTTCCTCTGATTTCTGCCCAGGCACTCTTTGATTGAAGAAGGCGGACGATATTTTGACAAGGAAACCGGTGTACTTGAAGCACCCATGACCATCAGAGTAGCTGATCAGGTAAGTGAAATATAGATGTTTCTTTGCCACCGTAAAGAATTATTGTCAGGTCACAATTTAGATAGTTATGACTGAAAGTTACTCATGTTAACCCTTTCACCACAATGGTTTGGCCCAAACTCATTGTTATCAATTGTGTTTGTGGACCTGTTTACATATAAGAAAGACTTCATGGTACATTCCTGTCATTTTCATTCCGATGTGTAGACCTCTACAGTGGGTAAATTTTGGTGAAAGAGTCACGTGTAGTAAAACCTAGCTCCGCTATTTCAACTCAGATAATACTGAAAATATGATTTTGATATTTATAGCTGGTGAAAATTTACATGTTTTTGAGGAAATGATAAATAGTGTTTTGTCATATTATTTTTGCATTGATTTGTTTAAATTTATTTTGAGTTTCAAATTATCTGTGCACTGCCAAAACTCTGTTACTTAGCATACTATAAACCAGAAACTAATTGGAACACTATATTCTGGTAAATGCCTCAGTAAAGTTCTGTCTCCTGTATTCCTGTAGAACTGCTACTTCACAGAAATAATGAATATTTTCTATTATTGTTTTTCAGACCGCTCCAGTACCGTTCATAGTGCATGCAGTTGTGACGACATCAGACTTGGAGTTTGATACAGAGTTCATTGACTTTGGTTTCTGTAGCATCTATGAATCTGTGGTTACCACGGTGAAGCTAACCAACAAGTCTATCCTTTCACAGAGCTTTGGATTTGTCAATCTACCTGATGTGAGTATCAACAACTTTCACGTCAACTGATCTTGCTTGAATTGGACAACATACCGGTGGATGAATTCTTAGCAGAATTACCATACTGTTAGACTCTTTCATAGTTCCTGTTCACTACACTGCTTTTTATCACTTACCTACACTGATATGCCCTAAACAACCCGGCTAAGCCAGCCTGAGGGCAAGCATCTTGGGAAACCAGGGCTGGGCCAGTTTGTTGAGCCGAGTTACTGTAATCTGAGGGTAGGACAGGGCTAAACAGTATTACCAACAAGGGGCTGTGAGGGTCCTCGGAAATATCATACCATATGAATTTTGATAAAAATGTTTTGCCTCAAAAAGTCATATATTAAATATGAGATGAAACTCTGATAGCATTTGTTCTGTACTCTAAATAGCAGTGATGTAGAAAAGTTTTCTTGAAAGCAGGCAAGGAATTTACATAGAGGGAGGCAGTGAACATACCATGGACATTAAAAAATCACTTTTCAATCCCAGGTTCTCGCATTAGTGGAGTTCTCCTCCCAGTCAAACACTTGGCCAGTACGATGTTTGATTTCTATAACATTAATTACACAAACTGATCTCAACCTTTTGTCACCTTTGCTAATCCTGCAAACAGAGTTTATACAAGCGTTTGATTGACGGTCGGTTCAAATCGCCAACGGTCATTGATTCCCCACCACAAACGCTCGAATTTCCTAAAAATTGTCTTCCAGTCGCATTAGACTTTGAATATAACCACAGAGTTCGATCGGCAGCAACTTCGCGCTGACCGCTTGGCAGTCTGTCTGCGTTTTTGCGGCGGGGGAAAACTAAAAAGTGGCATTTTCTGGAGCGTGTGCCCACGTGTTGCCTGTTTGGTGTCCACTTACACAATGAACGCTGCCATAGCTTCGCGTCCTTTTAAAGGGAGGCGCCGCCATTAAAAAATCAATTTAGTTAAAAACATTATAGATGGTCAAAGCCTCAGTACTTTTTGATCTGCCACCAGCTATCAACTGCAAGTTGTATATTTATTTTGTACAGTTCTTCAGTATATTTCATGGATTTCCATGTAACTATGGATAGAGGGATGTGATGATATAACTTTCCTTGTAGTATCCATCCTATATGTACAGTACTATTAAAACCATTTTCTGTAGATGGAGAAAACATAATTCCTTCTCTTTGACAATGATTGCAGTGCATTTAAGGCCCTAAACTCAATGTTTCTGTCTGCTTTATTTCAGTATGTTGACGTACAACCCAATGATGGCTTTGGTACATTGTTACCCATTGAGACCTTAGAGCTGGATATCATATTCAATGCTAAGAAAGCTAAGGAGTACAACTTTGAGCTAACATGCAAATCTGGTATAAACAGGTATGTATGTGAGTTTGCAATATTCAGCTGACATGCAAATCTGGTATAAACAGGTATGTATGTGAGTTTGCAATATCAGTGTTTTGCCCAGGAATTGTAAAGGTGGGACACAGTGTCCCACGATTGTTAAAATAGGGGGACATTAAAGCTACAATGGGGGTCAATGTGTGAGCGAAGAACGCAAAGCAAAGTCAAGTCACCAAGGCAGAAAGGTTTTGTAAACATGTAGGGCTGCTGTTTTCAATCAAAAAATTGATATCATGAATACATACATTCATTGTAAAATTAAGATTCGCTGGACGTCTCCTATAATGGTTTGTGACAAAGTCATTTTAACTGGTTATATTTACAGTTTTGAATCGTAAAAAAGACATCATCATGATAAAATCAATTTCATGCGCATTTTTCTTTTACGGGGATCCTGCATTGTGTTTAACAGAAATAAAGAAGAATGTTTCATTACACTTATGAATCCAGAACTAGAAGTGGTTGAAGACAATAGTTTGATGCACATTGTAACCTGGGTTTTTTATTACTGCTATAAAGTTCTCTTCTTTTTATAATTGCTCCAATGACTGACATTTTTCCCTGAAAATTGCAAAAAATATAGTTTGAAAACAAATACCGGGTATGTGGGAAAACTCCTTGATCATCATGATAGCAATAGCACATAGCCATAACGCTGTTTTGACAAGCTAGGTGGTTCTTGTTAAGATCAGCTACAATCGAGCTAGGGGGTCTTGACTATATAACGAATTCAGCGTGACCTCGATCTCCAGGTGGGCTGGCTTGCAGACGATCGGAGAATTTTATGAGACTCCTTCGGGGAAATTTAAGGCAAATTACTACTTTGAAAGTCAGGCATAAAATGTTTCAACAAAAAATGGGGGGTTGATGATATTTTTAGATGAAGTCACGAGCTTCAAGTACACCAAATACATGTGCAGTCAATAGGCCAAACCCGGAATTCGAATCGACCACGGTACAAACAAAGCCATGTGCGCAAACGCGCACAGACGTACGTGTATTTCCATACGCGTTCAGTACACATGTGGGTTTGTTTGTACCGGCATCACGTGATTATTTGGGCGTACTGAGTATGTAGAACGGCGTACGCATCGCGTCCTTTTTATTCCGGAGTAGAACCATTCCGTGTGATGCACCGGCATTTGATTTTTGTCCCCAAGGCTGCAGGGCGAGTGGACGCACATCGCCTTGCTCATACCATGAATCATAGACTGTAACAGACTAACTGATTTTTCAAAAGTGTTTACATTGTGACGAAAAAAATAGACTAAATTTTACATGTTTCATTTTCTCAATAGAGAAGCAATAACTGTACGGGCTATCAAGTGTGTAATTTAATAGCTAAACATGTAGTCTGTCTGAGGACGCTGGACTTACAATTCTAGCCCTGATTTTAGTGCGTCCCTGTGACCCATGTCCGGTATTTTTGCGGGACATTGTTGCTAATTTTGCGTCAAAAGACGCAAGAACGCACTCTGGGCAAAAACACTGCAAATTGAACTAACATGCAAATATGGTATAGACAAGTATGAATGTGGGTTTGCAATATTGAGCTAACATGCAAGTATGATATAAACAGGTATGTATGTTGGTTTGCAATATTGAGCTAACATGCAAATATGATATAAACAGGTATGTATGTGGGTTTGCAATATTGAGCTAACATGCAAATGTGATATAAACAGGCATGGACATTGAATTATCAAGCTATCATTTGTGCACCTTACCTTTGCAAACATGCAGTATGCATTGTGAAATGATCAACTCACCATGTTGTAAACTTTATTTCGCTCACAGGGATTTCAAAATCCAGTGCAAAGCTGTCGGAGTCCATCCACCTCTAGAACTATCCAACACAGTCATCCATTTTGCAGCCACTGCACTGTGCGACACTTCCTTCGCCTCGTTCTATGTGGTCAATTCCCACACCAGTGCTAATGAATTTACCCATCCTGTCCCAAGGATTGGGAAGGGAGAGATAGCACCGGTTGGGCCAACATCATTTGAATTTGTTGTACCAGAAGACACACCATTGACGATTACTCCGAGAGTGGCGACAGTCATGCCTGGCAAGGTAAGTTTGTGAAAAAATTTACAGTAAAATGCATTTCTGGGACACATTCAGCTCTCACATTTTGCTATACTCTTCTGGTCTATCATCGGTGTTGGCTCATTTTGAAGCATGCTTAGTCAATGAAATATTCACCATGTTGTTTTTGTGTCTTTCAACGTCTAGGCACGTACTACCTTCAATAAACACACCTGGTAGTAGTTGATCTGATCGGCCATATTGTATGGTAGTGTC
Organism: Ptychodera flava; assembly: GCF_041260155.1. Taxonomy (NCBI): domain Eukaryota; kingdom Metazoa; phylum Hemichordata; class Enteropneusta; family Ptychoderidae; genus Ptychodera; species Ptychodera flava. Next base: position 40,695,741 of record NC_091934.1, read on the forward strand.
CTATCTAGGATGCCCATCACAATTTATAGTAGAAACGTGATATGGTGTTTTATTACAATATGGTTAAAGTGTAATCCTGGTATTCATCAGACTTGCCTTATAATATAGAAATAATGGGTGACGCTCTGACCATTACGGTAACGTTTATTTGTGGGCAAGGGCGAGAGGAAAGCCAAAAATTAACGGGCGAGGCTTGCCAAGCCCCTTGATTTGGCTTTCCTCCGAGCCAGCGTCCATAAATAAACGTATGGTCAGCGCGGAGTCTGTTATTTCCATTATATTATCAGCGAACCCAAGAAAACCGTCAAAATTTCCGAAAATTGCAGGAGCAAACGACAACTGGGCCCCTGAAACTGAGCAATACGCTACGCACTGTCACGCGCACTGTAAAAAATTGGCAAATCCAGAGATGTTTTCAGAAAAAAGTATCTCAGCTTGACCTACAAGTGCTCCATTTTATTTTGTGATTGATTATGATTTACGTTTGAGCTGTAAAGTTACGATATTTTGAGTTGTTAATCTTATTATTCATATTCACGGGCATGTAAACAAACCATTACTGTGTATATGTGGTCAATGACGTGGTTCAGGTCGACCAATCAAAATGCAAAGGGCAGGGCAAGGTAATATAATCTGCGTTAGATCGCAACTGTAATGTATGTATGTATGTATGTATGTATGTATGTATGTATGTATGTACTCTGTGTGAAAATCACTGATGTATCTGTGATTATCACGGCAGAAATGTTGCGTCTCAGTGAAGTTCACGCCGATTCTGACTGATCGAGCCGTCGTAGATGAAGCTGTTAGAATGATCACTAGAAACCTAGAAGCTAAAGCTAGAAAGGAATTTGAAGATGCCCAGCTAGCCGCAATTAGGAGCGCTGAAGCTGCTGCTGAGGTGAGTTATCACACAATCTACAGCTATACTATCCAATATGATGTGCCCTGTTATGTAACATGTTTCTCAGCTTTTTTTATGGGAAAAAGATGCTGTCCTTTTGAAATCATTTTGATCAGTTTGGTATTGTTTGAAAAGCAGTGTACATAGGTGATAACATTTCAGCCTGTCACCCACATTTTCTAGTGCAGAGGTCAAGCTTTACCATTTAAAACAATAGAACTGGACAAACCCCTGATGGGGTAAGGGGTAAAACATGCTTAAAGATGGGTCACTAAAATATTCCTGCAGAATTGGCTACAAACAGAACAGACAAATGAAATAATACAATTTCTAGTTTCCAATGTTACAAATTGTTAAGGTTATATTTTACACCCACGATGATTTCATGTATCGTTCAAAATTATTTTATGTACTACTTTATATAAAAAGTTATTTCATGATGTAGAAAACACCAAAAACAGCAACTTTATCCCTTCAAATCAATTAATTCATCAAATCAATTAATTCATCAGTACACACAATATAATATGAACACTTCTTGCATCCAGATGAACTCATTTTCACCAAATGCCACATTCCACATTTAATATTGAGTCATGGGGTGGTACATTAATCCTTCAAATTTACAAACAGCACAGTGGAAAACAATTTACCTCACTCTAACGTCTACGATTTGCCCCTTTTTTAGAAAGAATGTTGAATTTTACAATAATGGATGAAGTGTAAGTTTTGCGTGGATAGATGGAAAACTTACCTGTTAATTTGAGATTTAAATGCATGCATTATCTTCACTGTCATAAACTGGTAATAAATTTTCATCTTTATACTCATATCTGAGAATTATATTATTTTGGTATTCACTTCATCTGTCTATTAGAAGTGTCCAGTCTACAGTCATGGAGAGGATACAAAAGGCTGACAATAGTTGGAGCAACTTTTGTATTGGTTTCCCTTTACTCATCATTGAATGTTGAAGCAAGAAACTTGTTACTATTTCAAAATTTTATATGACGAATTTACAGTTTTTCATCCATAATGCATTTTGTTTGGACTGTTTGACTGGAAAAAACTCAGTTGTAACTTGATTGTGGACACTTTTAATGGCAGATTCTCTTCTATGTGACACCCCCTACACTCTCCCTCTCTCTCTCTCTCTCTCTCTCTCTCTCTCTCTCTCTCTCTCTCTCTATCTCTCAATCTCTGGATCATGATCTCCGTCTTGATCTCTCCAATTCTCAATCTCTCTTGATCTCTCAATCTCTCACTCCCAATCTTTGTCTTTTGATCTTTCTCTCTCATTCTCTTAATCCCTCTCTCAATTTTGTTCATTCTGTCCTCATCTATTCTTGTATTCTTTGCTTTCAAAGGATGATGGTGATTCTAAAGGAAAGGTTGGTGGGCTTGCAGTGCAGTTCCGTCACTTGCCTAATTACACTCTGTAATGCGTGTTTCTTCTTTTCTGGTTTCTAGGATTACAAAATAAACCCTGACTATTCCAGCTGCCCATTTGCTGTGTTAATCAATTCACAATACTAACCATTTTCATTTTATTTGTTGATTTTTTAGAAAAATGCTAATAAATGTTTTGAAATATTAACCAGCTCAATAAACCAGTCACCCCTTGTATCCACTGTGGTATTGTACCATACTTGAAAGTTTTCAGTCCCCAAGGACAAAGAAGTCTGGGGGTACTTATAGATTTGGTTATGTCTGTGCGTTTGTCCATGCATCCATCCATGCAAATTTCTGATAGATTCCTGCGATTTCTTTCAAACTTGGTACAAGAATTACTCCCCATGTCATACATATGCACATTGATTTGTTTTGTGACACAATCCAATAAGACCATCATTTCCCTCAATGATTTCCAAATTCATCAACCAAGTGGGGACTGTGTCATTGAAAATGACTTGTTCACCAAGTGGTCCATACCAAAATCAACAGGGGGATGAACAACAAAAGTGCTGGGTTCTATTGATGTGAACTCTTACACCACATGGAAACAAGGGTTGAAAGGTTATTAACACATTGTGGTTTATAGCTTTGTTTGAAACAGCAAAATACTAAAAAAAAGCTGTGTACAGGTGCTCACAGAAATCTCAATGTATGCTATGGTGAACATTTTTATTGCAAAAATGCAGAGCAAGACTTCAGACTAGCTTGTACTTGAGAAGCGAAACACATCGCCTTGAATTCAAAGCAAAACCTCATTTTCTGTGGTCTAAGCGTAACTTAAGGTGTTATAATCATTGAACTTTGCCCTTTGAACTTTAACTGTGATTTGGTGGCAAATGTCACATCGGGGTCAAATACACATGTCTTAGCAATATGATTTCAAGCTCAAGCTTTGGTTCAAGGTTATTGTATTTTAGAAAGACTAGAAATATAAAGCTGGCCAGTCATCTCTCATGCCTGATTTTATACAATCTCCATGCAAATAGTAATTGATAGCTTTACCAAAAATAGCTGCTATGCCGTGCTAATGATTGATAAAAGAAAGCCAAAATTGTTTGAGTGAAAAGCTGATTAACTAATCTGAAAACTGGCTTTCCCAAAACCTCACAGCAAGTTTCTAATTAAACTGTCTCACTAATATCAACACTCAAAGTCTCAGTTTAAATAAATCGCGATAATTCCCAATATTCTGTCTACAAAATGTGTCATGCCAATCTCTATTTCTCTAGAGTCAGTTACAAAATATGATTTATAGCATATTAATCCCTAAAGTTTTAAACAAATTCAAATGATTGTGATTGTCATAATAACTTGTTCAAAATTATGAAAGTTTTTGTTAGAAGTACCAGTAATTTACAAATACTTGCGTCACATTCTGTATCTACCTTTACATTTTTGTACTTCATTGTTGTAATCTTTCTGTATCTGCATCTATCTGCATCTAAAGATTTTGTAATATAGTCATGTCTATGGAGAAAAATGAATTATGTTACAAAGGAGTTAGAATACACTGTGATATAAAAATTAAATAATATAGTAACTGTACTGTAAGGAGTATGTTTTATTGTCAATACATGTATGTTATACATCTAGTTAATAAGCTCACTTGTAAATAACAACAAGCTCTTTTCATTACTAATACAATGTTGACTAGACTGTTATGTTTGTGGAGGCAAATTTGTGTTGTTAGTTTCAGAAGAAATGCAGTTATGCCTTTTAAGCCTGAAGCACTTATTAAATTTACTTCATCAAAATGATACATTGATCATTTACATACTTGGAGGGATAGTAGCTTTAACCTTTGATATGTTTCTAGATTTTCATCAAATTTGTGGACTACAATATTTTTTAGTGGACACATGTGCCCATTTGTCCATGCAGATATCTTAGATATGCCCTGGTTGAGTTCTCTTAAACTTTGATGATAAACTATGGCATACATATGCACGTTGATTGGTTTTGTGATACAATCTAATATGGCCACCAGGCAGCCATTTTGTTCCCAGTTTTGTTTCTCAAAATATCAACCACTGAACATCCAGAAATCTTCTGATCATGTATGTGGTACAATTGTAATTGAAGTCAGGATTCAAATTTTTTTTGATAGAATGTTGAAAATGATATTGTAATACTATTCTGTGCATCTAAAGAGCAGTAGGCCCAATCTTCCTAATGAAAATAAATCAGTTTCCTAAAGGGACCTTTCCATACTAATGAAAATTGGGCCCCCTTGCATCATGTTGATGTGTGATATATTTTTGTGTAGACCAAACATTTTTCAGTCTTACCCAATATTTGAACAGAATAGTTCGTACTTCAGCTATAAGAGTAACATTAGTCCCATTAAAAGTTCTAATTTGTCACAAAAATACAGATGAAACGTCCAAAGTTACAGCTACTACCCATCACAATAAATGTTTTATGCCATTCCTAGTCAACTCATTTTGGGTTATTCCATTTTGTTTCCTCAGAAGGGTAAGAAGGGAGGTGGTGGTAAGAAGGGTGGTCCTGGAGCAACCAGCAAGTCACCTGGTAAAACACCAGGTGGTAAATCTCTGCAGAGTCCGTCATCCATGTCAGGACCTAGACCAGTCACACCACCAAATCCTGAAGATATTGACCCAGTGTAAGTCCAAGTAAATTCTATATTGACTTGTGTAAGATTGATAATGACTCAAGTAAGTCAGATCGTGATCCAAAATAAATTAAACATTTAGTCTAAGTGAGAAAATAAGATATTTGACAAAATTGATCCTGGTATTGACCTGAAGATCTAAAGTCAGACATTTATCTATCTGTGGATGGGGATTGCCCGCATAGAAAACTCAATAAAGGTCCTTGTGCCTTTCATATGCATATTAGCACCACAGTTATTCAGTGGATAGTCAATGACTTAAAGTAGGGTCTGTACCATTGACAATGACATATTGTCACATACAAACCTTCAGTTTTGAATTTCAGTTCATACTTTTAATGTCACGACCAAGAGTTCACAGTACTTTACATTGGCAATGTCAAGATCCAATGAATACATATATATATGCAGTTTGAAAGACTGTCTACAAAAATGTGATCACATCTGATCTAGATTTTAACTCCTGTCCTCTTTCTTCTGTCCCCCTCAGTTCTGATGACTTTGCAGCAGCCAGAGGTTCCTTGTTGCGGAATTACCGTGGCAATTTTAGCAGTTATTCCATTCCATGCTTTGTAGCTTCCGGAAGTCCAGGGGATCCAGGAACTTTACCGTACAGGTAGGTTTGTGCAACCATGAACGGTGTCAGCTCTAGTAATGTTTCTCTTTCATGCAAGACTGTAGCACATCATCTAACTTAATCCTTAGTCATTACTACATATGTCTGTAGAGGCGAAAGAGCGACGCAATTGAAAATTTCAGTACTATATAAATTTGTTGTGAATGGTGATTCCTCCGCAAATAGATGGGTGACTCTTGTGCCCATGTTAATGTTAAGCTGGTAAATTTTACTTGCATTTCCCCTGTCATGTTTCTGGGGTTCCCTACTGTATTTCAAAGCAATCATATCAGGGAACATTAGAAATATTGCCAGTGTTCCTAAACCATGGACAACACTGGTATATTCCCAAACACATTGTGTACATTCATGAGATGTGTAGTAAATATTCATAATATTTGTTCTTGAAGGGACTTTGCACCTCAAAAATTTTGCCAAAACTTTCATAATCAACCATTTTCTTTCAAAATCAAGAATAACAATCAGGGGTTACTATGCAAAGTTTGGTACTAGAGATACAAATCACCCAATATTTACCGATATACAAAATTCAAAATAGCCGCAATCCCCGTGTTTTCTCTATGAAAATTCCTGATTTTCACAAAACTGAGCTGATTAAAACTTTACTTTCTCCGCAAGCTTCAAAATGAGTGCCCACAAGTGGTAGACAAAAAGAATATTGTAAAAGTTGAGAGTCTGAGTATCTGTCCCCAAGATACATTCTTCTTTAAGTTTTATTAAGCTGAGAGTGAAGACTCTGAATACAAATTTCCTGTAAATAACAGGATTGAGTGAATCTTAGGCAGTTTAACATAAACTTACACATTCTTGTACACATGCTTAATGCGATATTTTCTGTTACAGTGTTCATAACACTTTGTACCTAGAAGTCCACTGTCCAACTGTCAAACCATCGGTGGTTGTCATCTCAAACCATGGAAGGACAACAACAGACTTTGGCGAAGTCTCCATTGGTCAGAATATTATCAAGTCAATTACCATACAGAACATATCAGACCAACAATTGGATGTATCCTTTTCAATTTTCACACTTTAGAGTGAAAATGGCTAATATGATCCACCATCTTGTTAGAGAGACTTACAGTTTAGAATTGAATTTAAAAAGAAATATATCCTATCAGACACCACTCTATTCAGAACAGATTTTTCCAAATCAAAAGTTACAAGTTGAATGGTAGTTTATTGGTCCATAAAGGACATTTCCCTTTTAAGGAGACTTTGCCATTTTATAGATGTCAATAGACATCTTTCACTGAAATTGCCAAATAGACACAAATTATTATATGCAAATACTATAAAATCAGTTACCATTATCTGTTAGTTACTGGTAATATTGCACTACAGTACCGTACAGCTAGTATGCACCTCGAAAGTGAAAGACTTAAACTTTTGCTCTAACTTTCCTCAAGGAATCTTTTAATCATTCTCTTTCAAAATCAAGAATAAAAATAGGGGGTCACCGTGCAAATTTTGGTACTAGAGAAACAAATTACCCAAGATTTACCAATATTAGAAATTCAAAATGGCCGCCATCCCTGTGTTAACTCTATAGAGAAAAATAAAAATTTTCAAATTTCCGAAAAACTAAGCCGATGTAAAGTTTTCTTTCACCAAGAGCTTTAAAATGAACCCCCACATGTGGTATATCAGAAGAAGAGAATTGTAAAAGTTTGAGAGTCTCGAACGTCTGTCCCCTAGGTGCGTTCTACCTTAAATCTCAGTAACAATAGTATACAGCACTTCATGCTATTAATCAGTAAACTCAAATCAATGAGGATGTCTCAGACTTTTAAGTTGTGACATTAAATCTTTTTAAAAGATTCGCATTCACATGACACAACTATGCATTAATTATTAGATACATACCTTGAGAAATGAATAATGTAATGTTGTATACAGAGTGAGAGAAAAGAGATTGAAAGTTGACGTTGCATTAGTAATTTTAATGTTACTGACATTTTTCCTTGACAAGAACATCAGTTGAAATCTTCCATGTTGGACACAGTTGGTCCCTTTGTACTGCTTAATGCTCTCCGTCCATTACAACCCGATGCCACACACACATTGCTGATTTCATTTACTCCAAAGCAAGGCAAAGTGGTGAGTACAGTCTATGTTGCAGTACCCACCAAGGGACTGTATATGTATTAAATTTGTCCATGTGATCTAGGTAACCAAGCTGAAATCTCATGTCCTACATGAAACTGAATTCACAAGAGTTGATGACACAGTGGCCCTGAAGGTACTCCACCCCATTACATGATATTTTATCTTGTGCTATGTAAACTATTAAGCCAGCCTTTCCCCCACTTTATCCAGTGTAAAATTCATCATGCCATACAAACACAGCATGGATTAATTCATGCTATGTAGATGGAAAGATGAATAATAGATATAGAAACTTTCTTTTCTTTAAAGTCACAACCATGATTGAATTTTGATTTTCCCTACGGCAATAACATATACAATTTCAGAAAAATTCACCAATTTCAAACCATGAAGAATATTGTTTACCAATATATGTCACAATATCTTTTGTACTCAACTTTGCAAATTGTTTTGTTGAAGTTCTATGAAGTGTTGGAGATCCGCTGCCCGACCTCCACCCTGCCCATCACCCTTCAAGGTCAAGGGGTGAGCCCCAAGGTCAGCCTTAGTGTCCAGGATGGTCTGTTAGACATGGGCTATGTCCTGGCTGGTGAAGAAAATGTAGAGACATTTAAGGTGAGGTTTAGAATGTGAACTAGAATGTCACCATGGTGATTCAAGCATTTTGAGAGGTTATTGTGTCAAGGGAGTAATATCAGCTTATGAGTCCTGGTTTACTCAGGACGGCAGTAGGAACATTCAGTTTTCATTTTATTAAAAGCTTGAGGAGTTGTCAGCATTTAGGACATCCAAATTTATTGATGTGAAGTCATGCAAATAAGCGTAAATGATAATCTACTACTTGACACAAGCAATGGGGGAACTCTATGAATAAGAGAAAAATAGTAGTCACACTCTTACCTTCATGTTATTTAAAAACAAAAGTAATGGGCAATTCAAATATTGGTGGCCCCAGTATGCAATAACAGACTCAGATACAGCACACTGCAGTCTTGCCGGTGTTAAAACGATACCAGTGTTCCTATGTCATTGTACTGGGTTACCTCTAGTATACAACCATACAAGGAGACAGAAGGGTTGTGGCTTCCAAGTCCAGTTGTTGTCTTTACAACTTATGAGATGATAGAGAGTCAGTCTTTTCCATTCCATGTCAAAATATACATGTATCATTCGTTATAGCATTGGGTAATTATTAATGTGCTTGATGGAGAAATTTTTACAATGTTTCAAACTTTGTGTGGATATGTGTACCAAACATCACTGGGCCCTATCTTCACCATAAAAACATTAGGCTTTTGATAGGGAAGCCTATTATACATCATGAATCCACTTGACCCCCCCCCCCCCTAGCATTATGTTAACATGTACAATCTAGTCAGTATGGATCCACTGTTCTTCAGTCTTGTCAATCACTTCTATTCATGACAATGATACCGTTCTGTTTGACCAGATTGAGAACACCTCTTCACTGTCTGTGAGTTATGCCATCAAAATGGACAGCTTGTCACTGACGAAACACGTAGATCAGCAAGGACTGCCACTGTTCATTAAGAGAGATGAGAAGATGAAATCCTTGGTTGGGACGGCAAACTTCAACGGAAGGAGTGTCTTTGATTGCACACCAGTGGAAGGGGTCATAGCACCAGGTACAACAGTGTTCAACTAATTTTTTGCACTGGCAAGGAAAACTATAGATTTGTCATATTTCTTGACTTTAATTGTACATAAATATGCAAATTTAATAATAATAATAATAATAATAATAATATTTATTTCTTTAAAAACGCCTTCCGTGTAAAAACAACACCTCAAGGCGCAGAACATACCAAGCTAAAGTTTAAAAAATTACAGATTTAAAATACTAATAAAAACAATCTTTAAAAAGGTAAGTTTTGACATGAGATTTAAAAACATCATAGTCGTTAAAACAGCGGAACTCAGATGGAAGCTTATTCCACAACTGTGGAGCTGAAATAGCAAATGACCTATAACCATAAAAAGTAGTTTTACCAATTGGCTGATGCAAACTTAGTGCACCCTCAGCAGTCGACCGAAGAGTGCGACCAGGAACACGGATATTTAAAAGTTCTTTCAAATACAGAGGAGCAATGTCATGTAAAACTTTGTAAGTTAAACATAAAAGTTTAAACTCGATACGCTTATGAACCGGAAGCCAGTGTAAACTATACAGAACAGGTTGAATATGATGTGCTTTCTTAGTCAGTGTGACCAAACGTGCAGCAGAATTTTGAACCAATTGTAATTTCTTGAGTTGATAATGTGGTAAGCCAAAAAGCAAACTGTTACAATAATCAAGCCTGGATGTTATGAATGCATGAACTAATTTTTCAGTGGAATTACTATCTAGAAGTTTGCGTATTTTACCAATTTTCCATAGAGCAAATGCAGCGGATTTACAAATATTGTTAACATGGGCTGACATGGATGCTGATGCATCTAGAATTACACCAAGGTTACGAACTACAGGAGAGGAATGATGCTGATTTCACCAACCTGTATATTACAAGTTCGTGATCGTCCCAGATTGCTAAACTTTGAGGAAAATCTAATAACCTCTGTCTTACTGTCATTCAGAGCCAACATGTTGTTACACATCCACTGACGTATCTCCTCGATGCAATTTTCAATTTGTGAAATGGGGACAGAAGCATGAGAACAAGTAATATAAAGCTGGGAGTCATCAGCGTAGAACATTGTTTCTAAACCATGTCTTGTAATAATGTCCTGAAGGGGTGTCGTGTATAGACTGAAAAGAACAGGACCAAGGACAGAGCCCTGGGGTACCCCACAATCCAATGACTGAGCCTCTGACACCACTGATCCAACACAAACTCTCATTGTCCTACCTCTCAAGTATGAAGTAATCCACTGTAAAACAGTGGACAAAAAACAAGTCATTACCAATATGACAGAACACTGATTCTAGATCCTTACACTGAAAATATATTGAGAGGCTGATTAATACCAGGATAAAGTATTTTGTCAATGTGTGTTGGCTACATTGCTATCAAACAAAGATTTTTGTCTTTTACAAAGCTTGCTCGCATGTAAGCTATTAAAATGGAAATGATCACTTGTGTAATGACACTGAATTATAGACACTTGCCCATTAATTTTCTCACTGTTTATTACTGTATGGTTAGCCTAGTTTACAGAGGAGTGGACTGAATCAGTCAAGGTTGTAACAGGTTATACCAGAATTCGAATGGACCATGGTGCAAACAAAACCACGTGCACAAACGCACATGCAATAAGTGTATTTCCATCTGTGTTAATACACACAAATTTTTTATACCACCGTCATGTGATCTTTGGGTGTACTGAATCTGTAGAACACAGCAGGTTCTATTCATTCCGGGGTAGGTCTTTCAAGCCCTAGCTTTTAAATCAGTACCCACATCATAGACTGATCGTCTAATTCATTTGTGTGGTGCCACATTTGTTTGGTAGCCTGTTCATTACACAATAGTCATCTGTATTTCTCACCCTTTGATCATCTACATTTTCAAAACAACCAACTCGCCATTTATGTCAAGTAAATGAGTTCTTTGCATTGAAACTGACAGGTGGCAACCAGGAAATCACGGTTACCTTTGCACCGGATCATTCCAGCGACTACTTCTCAGATGGGGCAAGGCTTTCCTTATTTGGACAAGACGAGTCACATGTCATCCACCTGATTGGTAAATCCAGGGAACATACCATGTATGTCTTAGGGGGTGATGAGATTACTCCATGTGTGGAGTCCCTCGCTGCAGGCCCATTACCAGAAGAGGAAGAAGGTAAAAATTGCCCCTTTGGCCCCTTTAATTCAATTATTCGCTCCATAGAAAATTATTCCGAAAAATTATGCTGTGAAATATATATTGTACTTGACAGGCATTAAAACTTGATTGAGAATAACAGTCAGACATCAATTTCACATCGTTTATTTATTCTTAATATAAAATGGCGTCAGATTCTTTTGTTTGTGTTTAGATTGCATATCACTGTGCTTCCAAGCTGAACAGTTTTCTCATCAGATGAACACTCCAGCAGGGTATATAGAAAGGAGTTCACAACGATTTGAAGAGTTATTTTTTCAAAATAGTCCAATTTCATGGAACTAAGTCGCCCACTATGCTATAAATTTTGATTTACATGTATGTCCGTGCTGTATGAATATTATGTCAAGTGTTCATAACATCTTGTCAAACAGAAAGAAAGAAATATCTCCCGACAGCACAGAGCGTAAATTAATATTTGTTAGTTCCCGTTGTATTTTTCAAATCAGTGGACAATGAAATTTTAGGCACATTTGTAAGGAACGGTGAAAAGTAGAAAGCAGAGATTGTATACTAAGAAAGATTGTTTTTAATTTCCATAGTTGATACATTTCAATGTTAGCTATGCTGACAATGGAACATTTTCAAATGAAGATACTTCCCGTATAATGTTTATACCATGAAATGATGTGTGTTTGTGTGACTTTCTGTTCCAACAGGTGAGGCCAAACCACAGGCAGTACCGGTTCTCCTGACATTCCGGAGTGTCGGCAAGGAAGAGGGACACCAACCAGCAACTAGATCCATAGAAATTGGGTGCATACGCACTATGGCTGTCAGTCAGAAAAAGGTTTATAGTGAAAATTCAGATAAATCGATATGTGTGACTGTAAATTTAACTCTGATAAATACTGACTGTGTGTCTCTAGACTCTTGGTACAACTCTGCATGTTTCTGATCTTTTATACAAAAAGTGCATGTGTGTGGTACTAATAATATAACTCTTTTCATGCATGTTGTAATGTTTTCCCAGTAAATATACGTTATTTCAATGGTTTGGGGATTTTTCACTGCTTAATGTGTTATTGTCTCTCATAAATAAAATTTTTTTTTTAACAATTCCAATTTGATTTCTTGAAGTGGAAAACACTGAACAATACAACTGATCTGAAACGTCATTGTTGCACCAAAAAACTATGGAAGAAGCAGTGAAAAAATTACCCTGACCATTTTGTAACCTGTCTTGTGTGAACCTCATTTCATTAATAGTAATAAAATATTTCAAAATATGATAATATGTCGTGAAATGTTACAGTAATTCATATGCTAACAAGGTTTGAAGTGTGTGTTTTTCACATTATTCAAAATATTGCATGTAATACTATCATACACTGATTTGATGTTGCAGTTATTTAGGGTCAAAGATCAGAAATTTGCATGTCAGTTAAGGTCAAAGTTCATGGCATCTCTTCATGTGTTGCTGCCTAAGAATCACTGGTGTAACCATAGACAGTTGAAGTGAGACTGTCTATGGTGTAGCAGTTGTCTGTATTCCACAAAGAATTTGAAATCAGTGCTACAGAGACATGAATAGATGTAAAACGTGTTGTTTCCTATCAGAAGATTATATTTTAAGATGTTTCTGTTCAGATGCTCATATAAGAAAGCCTCAGAAGGCTTGATTTTAGATTCAAATATCTACGTTATGCATGGCAGAAATAGAATGTTTGAACCAGGAACAATTTGCATGATATAGATATGACATCTGCACATTGATATTTTTGCATGTCAAAGACAGATTACTGATTTGATGCTGAAAAATGCATGATATCCTGAATTGGTATCAAGAAAACAGGAGAGAGACAGAGTCAGTTTAACAAAAGAGAGTTATGTTAACAGTCCATGTCACATCAAAGGATTGATGGTTGTCTTTTGTCTGGGAGTCATAGTACTATGGTTCTTCAATTTCATCTCTCATCTTTGTGCTATCTATTACAGGGACAGACATGACATTTTTTGACGTAATTTTGATCATTTTGGTCCTATTCATGTGTTTCTGGCCATTTACGTCTCTGGCTGCCCAGTCTCTGCTATTATACTTCAGAAGAGTTATTTATTACAGAAATACTCCAATGACTTATATAATATTTGGTCCACACAACAATCTGGGTTGTTGAAGTGTTTTTATGTTGTGTTTGTGAGCAAGAAATAATAGGTTTACCATTTCTTCATGAAACTTTACTATATTTAACAACATATTAAACTTCTTACACAGAACAAAAGCAAACAACATCATGTCAAAAAGTGATCACATTGTCCCTGTAATAGTTACGTCATGTCATTAACATGATACTTACTTCATGTAAAGGTTTCATCTTTAAAGTGGTGGTTTGTGTAAACTGGTAACAGGTACTTTAGTCTTTTACATCTTTCCGAGGTCAATATAAGACCCAGCACCCCCATCTCAATGTATGTGGAATCAACCGCTCTATTGAAAACAATGGGATCATTCCACACAGCCATGATGAGAAGGTTACCACTTGTTTTGCTAGTATCTAAACAGGCAAAGCTGCCATAAAATCTTCCACTCCACCCAGTGATAGTTTTCAACACGATGATGACATTCTTCCTTGATGCAACTTAAACAGTGCGCTAGTGTCTACTGCATCATTTCCTTGTTAAATATTCAGATGTAAAATTTACACATCACAGCCGTTTTCTCTGCATCGAGCTTAACCTTCTTATACAAACTGGCCAGAGTTTCTTCCATAGTTTGAGCTAGACTCTGAATGATGTTCAAATCATTACAGACACAGTGCCACTCTTACCTGATCTCCATCCCTCAATCAGCTTTACTGTTACAATGTTCTCTATTTCAAGACAGCTTTGTTCTGCCTCCTCCCCTCCCCAGGTGTTCCTCCCCAGTGTTCCCGCTAAGGCATATTTGCGCACTAATTGCGCAATGTCTCAGATGCTCTCGCAGTGAAATCTCATGTTTTGCGCAACCTTAGTCTCAGTCATTTCAATCGGTATTAGTTTCGGAAACGATAACTCACGCGAAATGTGCGATCTCAGCGTAGATTTTACTTCCGCGTTTTGAGTTTAGCGCCCGTTGGTGGCGCAGTTGCCACCAACGTTCATTGTACGTTGTGACATACCTCAATAAATAAGCATATACATGAACGGACCCAGCTGTGAGGCAATTAGGTGTATCTCAAGTTGCGCACCCCCTGGAAACCTTAGAGGGAACACTGTTCCTCACTCAGATTAAGATGAGTCTGTGATCTTTGCTCAAATGTCAGCCATTCTAATGTCTCCATCATTGCCTCCATATTTTGTACATAAAAACCTGTGATGAATCCTGTCTCACCTTTACAGGGCTGAAACAAACACTGATATCAATATTAACAAAGTACGATACAATATTTTTCCTTTCAGAATGGAGAGTTCATATTTGACAACATCAATGCAATTACAGCCAAGGGATTTCAGATAGACAACCAGAAAGGCATGGTTGAAGCCGGCGCAACTAAGACGGTCAATTTCACATGGGTTCCCCAACCTGGACATGATGTAAGTGACTTAACCCCTGCACCACCATGGTTTGGCCCAAACTCATTGTTGTCAATGGCAAGTTTGGACCTGTTTACAGGGAATGGGGGTGAACAGGTTAAGAAACACTGAGTCAGCTCTGAGGAATAATCAATGTGTATCATGAGACAATAACCTCGAAGTGGCAATTCTTGAAATTATTTAGTGAGCAAGGATTTGTTTTGTCTGATAAGAAATTAGACTGAACACACTCTTTGTTCCATGGTGAACAATCTCTGAATTTTTATCCAATGAATTTTGAAAGTTACTGAATCTTGAGAGTTACAGTAACATTGACTGTCCTGATATTTGCCATTTCCAAACTTTTTCCATGGTGATTGTCAATACCAACCTGGGTAAATATATCTCAGTATTGACCATCTTTGCAGCTACCATTTCCATTGTTAATGTCAATGCTGACTTAATGGTTTTTTTTCTATTTCTTTTCCAGCCCAATGCCACAGTGGAAGCAAGCATTGTACTTAACATGAAAGGAGATATTGCTGAAAGATTTAATGTCCTACTCCGAGCCATGGTGGTCTCTGAGTGAACTTTTTCTACATACTGTAAATTTTTGTAATATTTAATGCGTATATCTGTGTACAAAGAGATGTGATAGTTCACTTTCATTCAATGCCAGAACAGCAAACATTAGCTTGGTCTCCCTGTATTTTCACTCTGTTCAAAATAACAAACTTTAAGAAATCCTGCACTTGCCGCGATGTGAATATCTGGACCATGGTATGTGAATGACAATTTCCTGGAGGAGTTCATTATAATAACACACACTGACACATCCCTGTTTTGCAATAAATTAAGTCCATCCTGTTTTCTGAGTCCGTCCTCTTCATTTAGAACAACTGGAGTAAACCATAACATAACACAGGGGTGGTAAGCATTCCATACTCACAACTTTGTCGTGTTTTTTTTTACCCAATGGAGCACAAATGCAGTATGATTATGAAACCATGAACGTTTCTGGATTTTGTGAAATTTATCTCCTATTCGTGTTTGGTTTTCATGAAGAATAACTCCCTATTCATAACCATAGGATTTTACTATTATTGCCTACAGTGCATCATATCACATCAAAGTAACTCACTAACAATGTAAAAATTTATTGAAGTCATTGTGTAATTTTCTTCAGATTTTGAACTGTTCATTGTTTTCTATAGTTTATTGAAGTAATAATGATTTCTGAGTGAAGAGAATAAGTTTTTGGAAATAAAAACCATTTATTTCACAGTATTGGGTTTCATGTCATTTTAATTATTCATAATAGAATGTATTCTTGTGATGGTGTGATGCGTTACAGACAAGGTGTGCAAAATTTCCCAGCAGCCAAATTTTAGTGATGTCTATGGAGGACCAAAAGATTTCTTTACATGTTAATCTGCATGTCAAAGTCTATAGACATTTTACTTTGAAAATTCATCAAAAGAATGTACCCAGACTACAACCCTACAGTGAGATGACAACTTCAGGAAAGGATAAGTGCATTACAATGATAACAATTCTGTATTCTGGTTGTTAATTCTATTTGACATTGTTACATTCGAAAACAAGATGTTCACAAGAACTTCCTACCAAAAATTCCAAAGTGATTACTATTTTGCAGGTCAGAGTTTGTGTGTACCCAATTTTCCTGATTTCTCAATTTCTTCTTGAAATTTTGACCTGTATACCAAAGCAATATTTGCATCCCATAATACGTTAACTTCAAGTAAGTTCTTGTAAGCTTTGATGGTATCTTGGCATGGCCCTCCCTCTTAAAAAGTTGCTGTTCTCACAAAAAGTTGGTACTCTCATATGCAGACTTAAAAGGTGATTACTTCATTGTTAGCTCCAATTATGACTTGACAAAGTTTAGACCAGGCATTGTGTACGCTTGGTGTATCAACAGTACATGGGTACCTGATGAGCGCCCAGGGTTTAGATTACAAAGTGTGAGGACTATCCATTCCCTTCCTCCCTTCACTCTCCAAGGATACATCGCTGAAGTTTTACAAAGGGCTGTGGTAAGTTTCAAAATCACACTATTCCTCGCATTAAACCACATAAAAATCAACCTAATGGGTGCTGTTAACTGCAAAAGTTAAGACTTACATTTGAGCTGACCATATTATCAAACTCAAAACCCCTCATGACCTCCCACTGGTATTTAACCAATTTGACTATTGGCAGTTCTCCTCTCTATACTTTGACAATTTCAGAGAACATGTCAACCGAATGTGCTAGGAAACTAAAGACCTCTGAATTATTCTATATTTCTCTAAATGATTTAGATATGTATATCACTAAGTAAATGGTTCTGATCGCTATTTAGATACTTCTGCTGAGACATAATTATATATAATCCCATGGTATTTTTCTCTGTTTGACGTCATCGTATACGAGTGTTTTTCGCGGAGCCGCACAACTTCTCGCCGAAAGTACCATGGGATATATATTTATCACATGAACAGTCTTCTTATTTTTCTTTTGACGTAGATGGATCAAAATTATCGTAACAAATTGCATGAATTTCGTCGCGATTTGTGTTTTACTTACACGGATTACTTTCATATAAGAGTAAAGCGGCCCGTTACCCAGGAGATACTTTCATTCATAAATCCCATCAAGCTGAAATTGCTACATCAAATGGTATCTCCACCAACCAGACATACGGATTCTGTCACGTGAACCTGTCAATCATTGTCTCGCGCTTTACGGATGCCAAGGTAAGTAGGCCATCGGTACGGTGGACATAACTTTCATTGTGCTAGCGACGGATAGCCATAGTATTCAGAGTTATTCAGAATATTTACAAATAGATTTATGAAGTAAATGCAACGACACGATCGAAACAGTAATTCTCATTCTCAGAGATTCCGTGGCTTTTCAAAATATCACACAAGTTTACGACCAGGCGAGCTCGAAAGATTCCGTCCGATGACACACAGAGTATACCTCATTGCATGTTTATGCCCACAAACAACGCTGCCGTCACCGGTCGCTGCCATGCCGGTGTCAACTCGTTAATCCCGATCTGTGTCGTCATGTTTTCGTCTTACACTGGTATGCAGATAAGAATGGACAGTGAAATTGATCTAAATGTTGCCACACTTGTGTAATTGGTTTGTAAAGTTGTTCCAAAACTTGCCTCAGAAGTAGCTGTGGGTCCATAGCTGTGGTGTTTTCGGACGGGATTCCTGCCTTTTACGGGCTGGTTTTGACTTTTCACGATTTTAACCCCGCCACCAATCGTGAAAAGTCAAAACCAGCCCGTAAAAGGCAGGAATCCCGTCCGAAAACACACAGCTATGGACCCACAGCTAGCCTCAGAAGTTGCACTGACTTGTTATTATGGAGTGTGATTCATGCCAAAATTAGCACTTCACTTTTCGATACCACTCATTCACTTTTCGATACCACTCATTCACTTTTCGATACCACTCATTCAGATTTTGACACTACTCAACCAGTTTTTCAAACTACCCATCCACTTTTCAATACCACTCATTCACTTATCGATACCACTCATTCAGATTTTGACACTACTCAACAGTTTTTCGAAACTACCCATCCACTGTTCGATACCACTCATTCACATTTCGATACTACCCATTCACTTTTCGATACCACTCATTCAGATTTTGACACTACTCAACCAGTTTTCGAAACTACCCATCCACTTTTCGATACCACTCATTCACATTTCGATACTACCCATTCACTTTTCGATATTACTCATTCACTTTTCGATACCACTCATTTAAATTTTGACACTACTCAACCATTTTCGAACTACCCATCCACTGTTCGATATCACTACTTCACATTTCGATACTAGGCCTACCCATTCACTGTTCGATACCACTCATTCACTTAGGGACTGGTCAGTTTCTTCAGCCAGGGGGTCCCCTGTTTTTGACTTTGGTGACAGGGGGGGTCACCATGTTTTTGAAATGCCCAATAGGGGGGGTCAGTGTGTTTTTGAATTTCGACACAGGCTCATCATTGCCTAAAATGCATCGTGTCAGCCTCAAATTTCATCATTCAGTCGAATTTTTCGGCGAGCCCTTCGGGCGCGTAACTTTAATAATCAGACATATTTTTCAGCACGCCCAACTTTAACATATCAGGCATACATATATCAGAGATATCTGTATGTTCAATATTTTTCAGCATGCTCTTCGAGCGCATTACTTAAATATATCAGACATTTTTCAGTACGCCCTTCCTGTGCATGACTTTAATATACAAGACATATACTGTATATCAGAGATATCAGGATGTTTCATATTTTTCTCCGTGCCCTTCGGGCGCCATACTTTAATAAATCAGAGATATATGCCAGAGATATCTTGATGTTTGCTAAGTGAAGGTGTACCGTTATGAAATCTACATTTCATATGATAAGCAAGACAAATTCCTGATACTTTTCTGTTCTCTCTATGACAATTCAGTATGAGAAAGCAACATGCACAAATATTTCACAATATATACCCGGTATTTGGTACAGTGACTTTAATATTTTAGAGATGGAAAAATGACAAGATATCTTTCGTTCTCATTGATGCAACTGTTTTCCTTTGTGTCTCAGGTTTTCTGTAGAATGATGCTTTTTTATGACCAAAATAACAGTTAAAAAAGGCAGTTTTTGTCATTATTAGCTGTGCTTTTATGGTTTCAATGTTACAAGAAAAGGTCATCTCAGACACTGCACACATCAGATTTGGCTAAAATGCCTCTCTATGGCTCGACAGGAGATTTAATTTGATGGCTGGCAAGTCTTAACATCCATCAAAATTTTTGATTTACTGCTTTTTCCTCTCTGATATTAATGAATGACATCCATTTCTGTTCAGGACATCTGGTTAAGCATAGAAAATGTGAAATAAATTAACAGCTCATTCAAAATGTACTGTATTCAAACTTTAAGATTGACACTTTGAAATTCCTATCTTACAACTGACATGTCAACTATATATATATATATATATATATATATATTATATATATATATAATATATATATGTATATATATAATTATATATATATATATATATCTATATATATATATATATATTATATATATATATATATATAAAATTTGTTGTCCACCTTTTGTTTTACAGTTGTCGCGTGCGGGGGGGGGGTCACCCTGTTTTCGAAATTTGGAATAGGGGGGGTCACCCTGTTTTCAAAATTTGGAATAGGGGGGTCAGCCACTCTTGTGCACTCTTTGACGTCGGCAAAAAATAATCCACGCGCCCCCCCCCCAGGCCCGAAGACACTGACCAGTCCCTTATCGATACCACTCACTTCAGATTTTGACACTACTCAAACCAGTTTTCGAAACTATCCATCCACTGTTCGATATCACTCATTCACTTTTCGATATCACTCATTCACTTTTCGATACCACACATTCACTTTTCAGGGTTCTCCACGGAAATTTTTGTCAAAGGGGTGTCTAATTAGCATAATAATTTGCATATTACTTTGCATAAATTAACTTATGACCTGCAGTACAATAAAGATTACTGTCAATACCTTCAAATTGCAGCAAACAGTGTTATCAGTAACATGCAACAGCCTTCGACATATCCGTAGACTTAAAGACAAGATCGATGGAATCATGTTAATAAAGTAGTTGCCTTTCTGTCAGCAAAAATCAGGTAAAAATGGACCCACCACCAGAACCAATGTTGGTAAGATTATTCAGGGATTGTTATCAGGATGAATGAGGACTGCAAATTACTTCAAAACAATCGTCTTTATTTTTTCTTAATCACGGTATTCTCTAACAATTGAACAAAGACATAGGTAATAGCAGTAATAGCTTTCTCTCAACTTGCTGACCCTCCGTTTCAAGTAATTATAGTTTTAACAAATAACACTTTGAAACATTAAAGGAAATGAGTCTTCCCCTTGACTGTTTATGATCAAAGGCGAATGAACCTTCCGATCTCCAAAGTAAGCGTGGACGTACGGTAGACCAGACTATGGACGTCTATGGGTAGACAAACGCATGTATCCCATCGTCAGTCGATTTGCAAACAGTTGGAAACAGTAATTGAAAGGGCTAAATGTAAAGCTAAAACCATCTTTATATCTTTATACAATTCTGGTCGCTCTATCATGGAGCTAATACCGAGTAAGAGTTGAATTGTGGTACCGGTGAACTCCTATTGCAAACGTAGTTAGGCCTATACGGAGCTGTGCACAACTTTCCAACACGGAAACCATATCTCCCGCCCGACGCATGGTTATTCAGAAAAGCCTTCCGCGATTTCACAGTTTTGCATGCATAAGCTGAACTTCTAGTGCTAAACAATATGCACGGATCAGACCGCTATCGATAGCCGCGACGGCAGCTATTGAAACCACAGGTCGATTAGGCATTATATTTGTGATGATTTTTCCAATTATTATCATAACAAATAGGCTACTTTTTCCATTTTAAAATGGAAAAATGAAGTTAATGCAGAAAAGACATCATCAGGAGAGAATAACAAATTACGCATTTATAGAAAGTTTAAAACAGATTTTAAAATGGAAAAGTATTTAAGCTGTATCAAGGATAAAAATGACAGAAAATACATTACCAAGCTGAGAATAAGTGACCATAATCTGATGATTGAGAAAGGTAGACACATGAGACCAAAACTAAAAGCTGAGGACAGAATTTGTAATAGGTGTGATACTAACTCAGTTGAGGACGAATTTCATTATATCATGTGTTGTCCATGTCATACACAATCACGACAAAATTGTTAGACTCGATAGCAGTCAACAATGAAAACTTCAACAACTGGGATTTGCAAGCCAAATTTTGCTACATAATGAGCAATACAGATAGCATGATATACCTCACAACATTTATCCAAGAAACAGATATATTTTAAGATTACCCAACATTTCATATTCTGCATAAGGTTATATCTTATATATATATATATATATATATATATATATATATATATATATATATATATATATATATTTATTATTTTTGATAAGTATCTTTTTCTTATTTTTGTAGTATTAGTTCTTCTTGACTATATGTTCACCTTTGAGGGAATAACGTCAATAAAGTTAAAGTTAACAAATGATTATGAATATTAATAAATTATTAATATGAATTTTATAGAATATTAAAACTTTTTACAACAATGTCGTCTACTTTGTGTAAATGCAGTCTGGAAACTCCATATTGTGATAGTTATGATTATGATAAATTACGATTATGATTAATAAAATCATACTTAGGCCTACACATTGTAATCTGCTTATGTGAACAACCCTCTGGAAACCCTTATAGGCTATAGTTTCACAATCTATGCCAAATATACAGTGACACCATTGCCCAGGTTCAGTCTACGGCGAGAGTCACCATTGCCCAGGTTCAGTCTACGGCAAGAGTCACCATTGCCCAGGTTCAGTCTACGGCGAGAGTTACCACACAGTGTTACTGCCGGCGTTCGCCTCTCTCTCATCTGCTCATTCTCGTACGGCTCCCGTTTTCGAACGCATGAGGATTTTGCGCATGCGTGGTACAAAATGGCGGAATGTAGAACTTCATAAAGCGGAAATGTGAATGTCCAACTATCGCTGTTTCTTGGTGTGACCACTTTCTTATACCTGGAGTGGAATAGATGTGACACAGTCAACTCATTGAACTTGTAAGTACATGATACATGCCTTTGTCAGCTTTTTTCTTCCTTTCATGTCTGCTTACATGATCCCTGAGTCAGCAGGTCAGTCCGTCATCCCGTCACTATGTCAGTGAAAAATTTACATCAGAATCGCTTATTATTGTGCAATGCAAGCGACGCGACGACACTTATGCAAGACCTGTATCATTCATTGTATGATGCCTATGTGTTAGGAATACAGACCTTAGATCGAACACTCCGGAAAGAGCTGTAAATTAAGAAATCAGAGAGGCGAAAGAGCGATCTTGACTTGACGGTAAGTGCTGAGCTTGCTGCGCCGTAGCTGGGGTTTGCCTGGGTAGTGTATCGGGTCAGATGCCGTTCGACCAACATAACCTCCAGCTACGGTACATACTGCAGCATGGTGAGCATTGAGGTATTAAAATACCTCCATGTTTTGAGTCTGCTGTGTGATAAATCGGCTGATAGTACAATGAAACAAAGGTGCTGTTTTAACCCCGGTTATCGTTAGACCATATACCATGGATGTATTTTGTTTTTACATCCATGGATTCCATGGTTAGACTAAGCGACACACACTACATGTACTCACTGTAATTGTTTTTGGGTTGACCGTAGTACCATATACTAATATTTATTAATATTACATATTTTATGCTTAAGTAATATTACTAGTCGACTGAGGCAATTGTCACCTCTATGTGTGATTGTAGCGACATGCTCAACTTAACACCATGATCCATGTGTTGTAATGAACACACTGTTGCTTGTGGTTCGATGCTACATTGTAGCTCTGCATGGCAGGGCAGTGTGTTACCGGCGTTATATGTGGTGGGAGGCCGTATAGCGCCGGTAACACACAGCCCTGCCACACAGAGCTAGTTCGATACATGGTGAGGGTCCTGTTTCGCATTACTATATAATCATGTACGTAAAAAATATACGTCCATGATAGACGCCCTCCTGTGTCAAACCAGAGTTGCCAGTGGTTTGATAGACTGAAACGTCCATTGTAAGATAAAGAGAGGAACTACCTACATTCCTAATGCATACAGCTGCCATCACAATATATCAAACCACAAGAGATATTTAGATGCTTTGGTGAGATACTGTCATATAAATGCATCTGTTTTGTAATATTTTATACGTAGTATTTGGTCAGGCAGAATACTGTACAATGTCTCGTAGAAGGGCACTCATATTGTACTTTAGTCCCGGCCCTATACCTCTTGAAAGTACATTTGCTTGGTTTTGAAATCCACTAGCTGTGATGGAGGGGCCGCTAAACTCGCGAGTCAAGTGACTGTGGCCATATGACCGTGACAGCCATTTCTTGTCATTGATGTTTATAAAATGATATGTTTATGATGTCTTTGTAGGGATGTAAATTGAGAGCTGGAGGCTGGAGAAAATTACCGGCCATTTTGCCTTTCCATAGGTCCTGGACTACTTTTCCCTCAAATGCGAACACTCTCATCAACTTCACCATTCTGCTCCTCCATCAGTTCAACTGCCAACTCAAATAACATTTTCTCATCTACTTTTGAGCACAGCTACACCCCTCAAAGATTTCGTAGTAGTGATGTTTTATTGCAACTCTTTTGTCATCATTGTGTTGGTATTTTTCAGGAAATATAGAAAGAATAAGAAGAATGGCTAGTGAAGGAAACGTCAACTGTAAAAGTGATGATGAACCTGATGTGATCATTGAAGGTGAAGAATACGCCTCACCAGATGAAATAAATACACCACAGAGTGGGGCTGCCACAGAGACACAGCATGGCTCAGAAGGGTCTGGCAAAAGGAGGAGAAGAAGGGTAGGGTGCAATATTGACTTCAAGTTCAAGGGGCATGGTACAAGACTGTTACACAACTTGTACTGGATGGATGCACAGAATGGAATGGCTATGAAAGCCCATCAGTCAGTGATTCTGTGACCCTGCTGTTACCTGTAACTGTCATAAATTATGAAGACAAAATGAAAAATTAACAAAACATAATGAATATATATTCAGAAATCTATGAATGTTTTAATTTGTCAATTTTAAATGATGATTTTCTGTTAAGTTTCTGACATACTCTGTCATAGCCATATCTGCTCTTTCAAAAATTATTCTTTCCCTTCCCTGTTGTCAGCCGATGATTGACAGCACAGTTCTTGGGTGTGCAATTGTCAAGTTTACTTTGTTGGAACAAAAATGAGCATGTGCCAAAAGGTTTCAGGATCCCTGGGTTGTATACCGCACATGTACGCTGATACTATCCATTTCCCCAAGTTTCTATCATGAATCGTACGTTCATCATGTTTTATTCCCTTAAAATTATTGAGTACCAGAAATGTTTGATGAAAATGGGGGTAGGTGCACTATATGCTTTGTACGCGAGTTCAATAATTTTGTTTGAACCACATTCATAAATTTACTAACAGTCAGGGAAGGCCAGGGGAAGCACAATGATTGATGTTATATGTTGGAATAAGTACAGGGTAAAGTGGCCTGTTTGTGTTTTCCTGGTCATTATACTGTTTCAAATATTTTTGGTCAGTTTTGTCTCAAAAGTGAGACATATTTTAATTTTTTTTTTTTTCAGGTTGCTGTTTCTGCTTTGCCATGAAGCACCTTTGTAGTCATTTTGTTTGTGCTTACAACCTACATAGCAGTTCTGTAAGTTTGATTTTTGCATGCTGAATCCAGTGATTTTTTGTCAATCTTGACCTTGAGGAAAACATGTCTTTTTCAGGGCAGAGGAAAAAAGAACAAGAGCGGTGAAAACATGCAAACACCAAGTAACCATGTAGGTCCAAGGCATGAGGGTCAAGAGAATCATATGCAAGGTCAAAGGTCAGGACAGGGAGCAAGACCCAGATCAGGAAGGATGAATGGACAAGGTCAAGGTCAGCGCATTGGATCACCACGCGGCCCTAGGTATCAACATAATCAGTATGATGGGTCACCTCAAGGTCAACGCATTGGGTCACCACGCAGCCATAGGTATCAGCATAATCAGTATGATGGGTCACCTCAAGGTCAGCGCATTGGATCACCTCGCGACCCTAGATATCAGCATAACCAGTATGATGGGTCACCGCATACTCCAAGAAGTCAGTACAATATGCAGGACAGGAGGGGCCCACCTATGGGTTCCCCATATCAAAATGGATCACCCCACTTTCAAAATCACAGCGGACAAAGACATGTCAACACTCCAGAGAGTGGAAATCGTAACTCAGTTGGAAAACAGAAAAAGAAACAACAAAGTAGAAATAGTACACCACGGAAACAGGTAGGAATCTCTAGCATCAAGTTGCTGTATTACTATTCTGTTCCCAAAGGGATAATTTATAAGATACATACCAAGTTCCCCTTGCTCTGAATTCAAATTTTTAACACTGTTTAAACTAAATGTCACACAGTGCCTCGAATATTTAATATTCATAACAAATCCAATAACTTATATACATACTGTATACCAAGTATTTGGCAACTTCTTCAAATTTTAATTTTGATTCATTTTCACCGCCTTTTTTTCCCTATTTCCACAGTTTAAACCTTTTGAGGACTACATGTCCAAAGAAGATGTCCAGAGAGGTCTCAAGAGGTCTGAGCTGATCCAAGGTTCTGTCAGAATCAATCCTAAAAGCTTTGAAGATTCCTTCATCAGTGATCCAGTAAGCTTGTCATTTCTCCCAGAGTCATTGTGTCAACATTTGACCATCATAGCTCTCTTGTTGGCAAGAACAATTGTAGCAAGTTCTGTGATCCACAATGAAAGAATTTTATCTATGAGTTAATGCACACACACAACATACAATGCATTTTTGGAATAAGGATGCTCTTTTGACAATGTGGACAATTTCAATGACTTGATTCCATAGTTTCAATGAAAATTAACGTATATGGTTCATGAAATATTGGATGAATAAATTACTCATAGAAAGTAGACGATAACATGTTTTAGCTTTGTAAATTGGCAGTTATTTACATAAATGAGATGAAATGTGATTTTCCATGCCCCACTTAGTTTGGAAAATATGCTGTGACAAATTTTCTGCCCGATCTTCAAAATTGTCTTTTTTCAGGATCTGGTGTCACAAACATTAGAATACCCTTTCATTGTAACAAAATAATTTGTTGCAAATAACAGCTTGTTATAAAAAAATAATTTGTTATTTTGACAAACTTTGTTAAATGAGTCAGTAAAACTCCGGCCTATACTTGAATAAATTTTAACCACAAACTGAGTACTGGTGACATTACTGTAGGAAATATGATGAAAACCTGCCTTAATACGTGAACCCAATTGGCCATTGGTTCTACTCCTAATGATAAAGGACATGATGTGTTCTCAGACTCCGTACTCCCAAGAAATCACATGATGGATATAAACCAACCACTGTGTACAAACAAATATGGAAATATACATAGTTCTGAGCATGTCTGTGCACGTGCTTTTGTTTGTATCATTGTCAATTATGATATCGAATTATGATGTTCATAGAGGTCAAAGATACATGTAGTCCATAACTGTGTCTTCAATGAGAGTGTATTTCATCTGGTTTTTACAGTGTGGTTATGCTGACATACATATCCAGGGTTTACACGCCAGAAACAGAGCATTGGAGGGAGATATTGTGGCTGTGCAGTTACTACCAAAATCTGAATGGAAGGTTAGTCAAAAAAGATATTATTACACAATTGCAGTGTTTTTGTGATCTGCTGATTTCACGTTCTCCCTAGTTCAAGTGTCAAAAAATATTATGGCCCTTTACAGAGACAAATGAATGACATCACTGTTATAAACAATCAGCATGCCATTTTTATCAGATGCATCATATTATGACACTTGTCAATAGGTTTGGTTTTCCATGTAGGTGTTCATACTGCTGGTGTATATGGAATATACCAGTAAATGGTCTACTAGGGTCTTTTTCTTCCACAGACGTACAAATTATCATATATCTGGAGCTACGGTACATTCCAGTGTAATGCTATGGGAAAAAACGCTCTCACATTTGTGTAATAATTTGTCATATCACACTGAGGCACACTTTGCCCAAATATAAATATGGGCAAGTGCAAGCATTTCAGAGGGGTGGCCTACCCCTTAAAATCCCCTAGTGGAAAGCCCTGCATAGAATCTTGTATGGTCATAATTAAATTGAGCTATAAAGTATCTACATGAATGTGGTTTTACTATTTCAGTTTCCCCATCTTCATCTGACTTGATTTTGATACTAGTACCTTGTGGATGTCATTTGAATATCATGCGATGTCATCTGAATATAATGTGAATATCATGTAGGAACCATGTGACTCCCATGTGGCAACTTAATGGATCATGTCAAACATACTGTACATATTTGACAGGTCATGCAACAAGAATATGAAGACTTCAAAGCATTGGAAAGTTCTGTTGAAGCAAACCTAGCCAAATTAAGGCTTGGCTCTGATGTCAAAAGCTGTGACCAAAAGCCAGTCAACACATCACAACAGGATGGAGACCAACAGAATTCATCATGTGCAGAAAGTGAAGTCAATAACAGTGAATGTCAGCCACCAGCGATGCCTGAACCAATGGAACCTGTTGCTAGGCAACTGTTCGTAAATGAGGTTGCTGGGCAACCACGTGAGAGTTCAAGTGATGGTGGTTCAGACAAGATCAAAGACGTGCCTGAGAAATTTTACCAAAAGAGAGGCAAAGTGGTGTACATTATTGAAAAGAAACATTCAAGGGCTGCCACTGGACATCTTAAAATGTTGACAGAAAAGGTGTGTGGTGTATTTAATCACTTATAATGTGAAAAGTTTATCAATGTGAATGTCCCAAGAATTAAACTGCAGGGGACACAGTGTCCCCTGGTTTCAAATTCCTGGCTGCAACACTGGATCTCTTAGAACACACAGTGACTTAGAAACAATCAAAGTTTCTTCTTTTGGTGTAAACATAGCAAAAAGGACTACACAGTGTAAGTTCAATATGTTGATCAAAATTCAACCATTCTTGATTGATAGAACATGCTTATAGTGTTTGGATTTCTTTGTTTATGAAATCTTTCTCAACCCATACAAACTGTATTCCCTATTCTTGATGTTCTACCTTTTTTACCCAGGATGCAACAGATGCGTTGTTTGCACCCATTGATCACAGGTTACCAAGAATCCGTGTTCCTCTCACAGAGTGTCCTGAAGGCTTTGTAAATCGACCTGGTGACTTTGCCAATGTCCTCTTTGTTGGTAGGATTATTGAATGGTCCAAAGATTCCAGCTTTGCTCTAGGGTGAGGAAAATGTCATGTGTACTTGTGTTTTGGTTCATTTGTAATTTGAATTTTGTCCAAAGTAGATAAATCTAAATATCAACACAATTTATTTACCCCTTGACAAGCAAAATTTGGTTTGGCCCAATTGTTTCCTATTCACTGGATAAAACCAAATATAGGGAAATAGGGGTGATTGGGTACAGTTTATGAGGTGATGTATCTGGGACTGATTGAGATTGCTTTGGGATCTCAGTATAGTATTGAAATTTCTACAGAATGGCTAGGTATTTGTTAAACTTTACAGGGACATGTGGTACACCAATTGTTCTACCATTATGTGTAGCTATCCAATTTACACTTTGCAAGCTGCTGTCTGTCAAATTTTAAATCTGTTGAAATAGTTATGTTTTCCATTTATTCTCTTCAGGAATATGTCTCTTAGAACTAGGACAAATAGCATGAACAATGATCAGTTATCAATTATATTTACTCTACAGTACCTTGAATATTCCAATACTTTTTCTGTTTTTAGGAAATCATCTTGTCATGAGTGTAATTGTTTTTTTTTAATGAAGGTATTAAACGTAATTGTTTTTGTCAATTCACTAAGTGGAGAGACTGTGGTCAATCGTATAATCCACAATCAGTGTTCATTTTTTGCTATATCTTAGTTTTGAAACACTTTTAGACTTTGAAATATTCTGACTACCATAAACTGCCCCTGTGTTGCTGCTTGTAGGAACCTCACCGACAGAAAAAAGCGCTCATGATAGTTTGTATTTTTGTTTCACCAAACAGGTGTTTACATAAAAGTC
Source organism: Ptychodera flava (assembly GCF_041260155.1). NCBI lineage: Eukaryota > Metazoa > Hemichordata > Enteropneusta > Ptychoderidae > Ptychodera > Ptychodera flava. The sequence continues at coordinate 40,725,594 of NC_091934.1, forward strand.
TTGGTGAGGCCGGTGAGATTGAGCCAGAGACAGAGGGATTCCTTATTGAGAATGGTGTGGATTTCTCAGAATTCTCTGATAAAGTAAGCAAATACTGCAAACATAATACAAGACAATATAATAGAATTTTGGATGGGCTAAAAAAAACATATATTATGGAACACCCAATCTGTAACGTTCACCATTCCAGGTATCCCCACCCAGGTCCCCCATATGCTGTGCATTCTGTGGCTGCATTGGCATGATCACTGTTGAACAGTTTCAAGGGACCCATTGAAGAATTGCCAGAATATGTCTCGCACTCTGTATGTGTAGTTCACAGGCTAGAAGCATGTAAAAGATAGCCTTCCATACTTGCACTGTAAATCAGAGGTAAAGATTGTTGGACTTGCATTCAAACGGTCAATATTGGCTCATTTGACGCCCTCGTCACAAATGTTAGATGTATAATGATAAGATTATTATTGTGTTGAGTGATATGTTGCGCCAATGTCCTCGGGCTTAAAGCTGTTGTGTTAATTATTGTAAAACAAATATTGTCAATGATATCATTCTTGTAGATATATTTTTATATTTTTGTTTGTTACATGCAACATGTGTGATTGATCATGAATGTTAGGAGCATTTGTGTTGCATTGCTGATGTTTTCTGTTATTTTTACCTAGGCATTGGGATGTCTTCCAGATGTCAGTGCAGACAAGCCTGGAAGATACCTAACAGTGAATTGTCTCAAAGACGAGATCTCAGACAACAGTGTATATTTACCATTGATCCAGCAACTGCCAGAGATCTTGATGATGCACTGTCTTGTCAGCTGCTTCCAGATGGTGAGTTTCAAACCCATCTTGAGTGTTTCAAAAACATTTCAAAAGATAGTTTAAAATTCAGTGACAGCTTTCTATAAGGCTGTCTATTAGAATGCCAAAAGTGTAGGTAATATTTAGGTGTTTGTAATACACAGGTAAAACTCTTTTCAATATGTAAGATCATGGTTTATATTTTTGTCTCCAGTGGGAATCTGTTTTGCTCACAGAACTGTGCACAGTTACAGAATTTACTGTGTTTTGTTTTCTCTCAGTGTATGTTTGGATAAAATAGTGTTGGTACATGTATGTGTCGGTACAGATGGATACATGTGGATTGATTGACAGTCATATATTTGTGTATGTTCACACATAATGTATGCATGCATCCGTCAATCCATCCAATCAACTATCTGCTTGTATTGTTATGTAGGTCATTTCCCCCACACTCATCATGACCTGAGTTCAATTAGTCTAGAACATTCTCAAGGTCACTGCCCTTAATGACCTCACAACCTTGAATTCAATTAGTCATGTTTGGAATGTTCTGGAAAGTTGATTAGTTGTGTAAGAGAGATAATTTAGAACAGTAATTAGCATGTCAATAAAAGTTCTAGATTGTTCTTATATGCCTTTATAAAAGGGACGTGCACAGCTTCCAGTCAGACTTTTGGGATCGTGTCTCTTGTGTGTTACTAAACTCCAGCAGTAGTCATTCTCAAGACTTTTCAAGACCTTCACTGCAACGCTGGATTTATACTGTGGACTTTGTGCAGCTTCAAGCCTGCAAGCCAAAGGACTGTTCATTCATCCGACTGACTGTTACAACTCTGAGACTGGAGCTTTGCCGTCCCAGCTGAGATAAGTAGTCTGTACACTTTTAAAGCTTGTACTCTGTCCCTGACTTAGCAATTAGTTTTGTTTTCGTAATAAATTTTGTTTAAACGTAAACTGCTGAGTTCACCCTTTTGTTCGTTTTCTCTGCACGTAACAAAATTATCCCGGACAAGCCCCCAATTTTGTTACGTGCAGAGAAAACGAACAAAAGGGTGAACTCAGCAGTTTACGTTTAAACAAAATTTATTACGAAAACAAAACTAATTGCTAAGTCAGGGACAGAGTACAAGCTTTAAAAGTGTACAGACTACTTATCTCAGCTGGGACGGCAAAGCTCCAGTCTCAGAGTTGTAACAGTCAGTCGGATGAATGAACAGTCCTTTGGCTTGCAGGCTTGAAGCTGCACAAAGTCCACAGTATAAATCCAGCGTTGGCAGTGAAGGTCTTGAAAAGTCTTGAGAATGACTACTGCTGGAGTTTAGTAACACACAAGAGACACGATCCCAAAAGTCTGACTGGAAGCTGTGCACGTCCCTTTTATAAAGGCATATAAGAACAATCTAGAACTTTTATTGACATGCTAATTACTGTTCTAAAATTATCTCTCTTACACAACTAATCAACTTTCCAGAACATTCCAAACATGACTAATTGAATTCAAGGTTGTGAGGTCATTAGGGCAGTGACCTTGAGAATGTTCTAGACTAATTGAACTCAGGTCATGATGAGTGTGGGGGAAATGACCTACATAACAGTATGCATGCAACCTTGTAGCTATGTACTTGTATTTTGTTGCAGTTTACAGTTGTCATACAGCTTCATTTATTTACCACACATCGTAAAACACAAACAGGGGCTTTCAGATATTTACTTAAATCCTTGAATTAAATGTAGTGATTATGATTTTTTCATTCCTACAAAGGTACCTATGAAGTTGGAGTCCACATTGCTGATGTCAGTTACTTCTTAGAAGAAGGCACAGAGCTGGACAGCGTAGCTTCAGCCAGAGCCACTAGTGTCTACCTGGTACAGAAGGCAAGCTAACACACTTGAATTGTCAACCCTTTGCTTGCAACAATGTGGTTCAATCCAATTGTTTTCACTGTTTTAGTGGACTCTTTCTACATCAAAAAGGGGTCTATCGGGTCAATGCCAAGGAACTTCCATTCCTCTAGTGTTAGCTTCAGAATAGCTTCTATTACAGTTTCTGTGTTCCCATTAGCCCACAATTTCAAGTCTAAACAAGCATACAAACCCTTGTACAATACTCTCCATACATTTGGAATCATGGGATCAAACCAACATTTGATGATATAAAGCTTGTGCACTGGTACATTCAGCAAGAACAGCTGTGTACATTTTAATATTTATAACCTCTCATGGTTTTTGACAAAAGAAAAGATCAGTCGAACTTCTATTTGTATTAAATATTTACATTTAATGGCTCAAAAAAAGACTCAACAATTCAATTGAATTATTGGTATTACAATACATATAAAAAGTTACATGACATGATTTTGAGCTGCTGCCCTAGGGCCTATTTGATGAATGATCAGGATAGAAACAAGGCTGTAACTGTATTTCCATTCTTTTGTAACTTGCTAAAATCTCCCTCTATCATTACCAAAAGCTAATAAAATTATACCAATAAACAGCAACCTAGAAATGTTTTCCTCTATCGACCATTCTTGTAACAAAGTTACATTCCATCACTTGTCTAATGATGTTTTACATTTTGTTGTTTGTTGCCAGGTGATTCCCATGTTACCACGGTTACTGTGTGAACAGCTGTGTAGTTTGAACCCTGCTGAAGACAGACTTACATTCTCCGTCATCTGGAAAATCACGGAACATGGAGAGGTAATGAAAACTTTGGAAGCGTGCAGATACAATAGTTTTTGTGCAATCAATGAGGATGTTTGTAGATTTGAGTGAAAGCCATCATTTACAAGAAAAGATATTGTATGCTATTAAATTTTCAACTTATACCTTTTAAGGTAGTAAGCGCTTCAAAGTAAAAGACTTACACTTTCACCCAGAGTTTCCTCAATGAAACTTTCAACCGTTCTCTTACCAAATCAAGAATACAAATCAAGGGTAACAATATATAATTTGTTACTCGAGAAACAAATTACCTAATATTTATCGATATTTGAAATTCAAAATGGTCACCATCCTCGTCTCAACTCAAAGGGAAAAATGAACTTTGCAATTTTTGAAAATCTGAGACGACGAAAATCTTTTTTACTCCAAGAGCATAAAAATGACCTCCCATAAGTTGTAGATCAGAAAAGAATTGTAAAAGATTTAGAGTCCGAATATCTGTCCCCTAGGCCCATTTTACCTTAAAATGTTCAGGGGATAGTATATAATAGCTAAATTATGACATCACTTTCAAAAATACTATCTATGACAAATAGTATCACACCATGTATTTTGTAGGAAAACTTGTGAATATCAAGTCAATCTGTGGACCATGATATTACCGTATACAATGGCATGCAGTCACTTTTATCTTACACTATGCATTATCTCATGTATCAGATCTTAGATGAATGGATGGGACGTTCAGTGATCTGTTCATGTGTGAAGATGACTTACCAACATGCCCAGGGTATCATAGAAAATCCTACTAGGGTCTGGACACAGGAGGAACTGCCGCCAGTGACGTCAAACCACAGCGTTTCAGACATTGTGAAGTGTGTGCTTAACCTCAATAAGGTCTGTATTTAATCTTTTGACTTCCATTCACTGTATAAAAGTTCATTTATGTCATAGAAAGAGATAAGATTAGGAGGTTATTAGAATGATATCATAAAGGATGCACCAGGACATTTATTAGTGTAGTGTATAGCCCAATGCAAAGCCGAGGGTGATGCTCAGCACTGATGTCTGAATGTATCCTTTGCAGTATTTAAGTAATAACCTTATTATTGTACATATTTCATCCATGATGGGGAGTCTTTTGTGTGATTTATAGCACAAGTATGGAACAGTATTCTGGACACTTCTGAAAGCCTGTACACATACATGTACAGAACAGGAGATAGATTTTGGCAATTGTCCAATGGCCACCTTGAACCTGTCCAAAAAATGAATGTGCAGTAGCCTAGGAGATATAATGCTCTGCTTGGAAACAGTCAGTATTATGAAATGCAATTTGTATGGCTTTTTTTAGCACAAGCAAGAAGAGTTTCCCCTGTACCTAAAAAACAATCCTGAAAGACATTTTAATATTGTTAGACATTAAAAGTTCTAAATCATTTTTTTCACTCTTCTCCAGATTGCTGTTAACTTGAGAAAGCAGCGATTCGAAGAGGGCGCCCTCAGACTTGACCAACCCAAACTATCCTTCACTATAGAGGGCGTTTCAGGGCTTCCAAATGGATGCTCAGTGTATGAACAAAGAGACAGCAACAGGTGAGGGAGTCATCAAAATTCCTTTGTATTTCCTCAATATTTTTCATTCAGAAAGAGGAACACCATAAGTAGCAAAATCTGATCACATTTTGAACATCTGGTCAATTACAATTCATTTTTATTGAGACATTCTACGCTCAAATAGCCTCAAATAGCCAGTCAAACAATAACTGATTCCTTTTCTGTTGTTTCAGATTGGTAGAAGAGTTCATGCTTCTTGCAAACATGGCTGTGGCCCACAGAATCTACCGGTCCTCACCAGAGAGGGCGCTGTTGAGGAGACATCCACCACCTAAAAGCAAGATGATTGATGATGTAGTCAACATGTGTTCAAAACTTGGCATGCCAATCAACGCAAACACTGCTGGAGAGTTACAGGTTTGTTATATTCATCACAGAATTGGCTTCCATTATCTTCAAAAAGCAAATAATTCAATATTTTTCTGGTTTATTCAGCAAAGAGATAACCAATGATGCCACTCTCTGAGATGAGACCCTCTTAGCAATATCATATAACAGACAGGACAGACTTTCTCTGGTTCAATACTGGAATGTCAGATTTATGCATACAGGAAAATTAGATGATAATTATAAGAGACCAGAAAACCAGAGAATTGTTAAAATACTGAGAATATTAAAGAAGATGCTCTGAATCTCATTGAGAGAGACAGTTCATCAATGTTGACTTGTATGTTCTTTCAGTATTATTTCTTTCTGTGACTAATGTTGCACTCTGTTACAGGAAAGCATATGTGACAGACAGTTTCAATGTGCATTGTAATTTCCTATGATGCGTTGATTCATTTCAATTGCAGACTTCCTTACGTCAACACTACGCTGATGATGAACATTCCAAGGGTAGATGTCAGATTCTGGTTCATTTGTGTTCAAAGCCAATGCAGGTACGGTGTTGATCTCCGTCCTTCCCATTGCTATATGTTTGTTTCTCATTTTCTCATACTCCCTTCCTAATAGAGAAAATGTAGAAATGCAACTTTTAAAAAGATAAATGGTTTCCAAGAAAGGCCAGGTACACTCTGTCACTGTGCTCTGCCAAGTATTAGTCATTACAAGATAATGTAACAAGCACACTGCTTTTCAGTAGTATACAGGAGTTCAAATTGTAGGTGCTTAAGGAGCCAGATATTCGGACTCTTTTTTTTCAGTACTTTCCTGGGCTACCCCTTGTGGGGGTCTTTTTCAGCTCTGGGAATAAGACAACATTTCACTGTCTTAGTTTTTCCAGAAATCAAAATTTTATCATTCCCCCCCCCCCCTCCCCAATTGTAAACACAGGGATGGCGGCCATTTTGAATTTCAAATATTGGTAAATGTCAAGTAATTTGATTCTCTAGTTCCAGACATTGTACAGTAACCCCAGATTTTTATTCTCGCTTTGGTAAGAGAATGGTTGAAATTTTCATTGAAGAAAGTTTGGTCTTTCACTTTTGAAAAGTGTACTTAATCAAATTTTTCCTCTTTTGTACAGATGGCCAAGTACTTCTGTACAAGTTTTATCAATGATGAGGAAAACTACAGACACTATGCCTTGAATGTACCGTTCTACACACACTTCACATCTCCCATCAGAAGATATGCTGATGTTGTGGTTCACAGATTACTAGGAGAGGCACTGAGTAAGTCTAAGCTGATGTGTATGGATCAGGGTTTTAACATTCCGGGATAGCTTCGCTTTTCTTAAAGACTCCTTGAATAAGCATTAGCTGGAAAAATTGATTTCTTGAAACTCCCGGAAAAGTGATTACTCATCAACAATCTATGAAAATTGTTAATGTTGTCACAAAACATCAATGAGCTTGAAACAATTTTCATGATATTAGTAAAACTAAATAACGTATTTACTGTGTGACACATACTGTAAAATGGTATATTGGAACTCTAGTACTCCTGAAAAATGTCTGAAAGACTGCCTTAAATTCAAGAATTTACAGTGAACCAACCCTAACACATACATCTGATTTGTCACCCTTTACATGACTAGTTTGTATCGAATACCAAGATCCTAGGAAAACTTACTCTGATGGTTATTCCATCCAAATCTGCACCCTCAACCAATTTACTTTGATAGAAACCCAATTTTTACCATCGATGATTAAGGTTGTAAGTACACATACCAATGGGAGGTAAATGCACCATCAACTCAAAACCTCTTATCACCAAAATCGTTTTGATCCCCATTTTCTCAGTCACTATCTTAATTCTGTAAAATCATCACTCTGAGAAATTGAACTAGTTAACGTTTTAACATATGATATTTGACAATTGTTGATAACATAATGTATACTGGGATTACAAGTCTTATGAAATAACATATGACTATAAAATATGTTTTTGTAAACCAAGATGATATATATTGTCTCGGATAAAACTTTCAGTAGGAACATTCCTCATTGAAGTCTTTCACACACCCAACCAAACCCCCGTTGCCTGTATCTTGGTCCAACCACCACTTCAAAATGAAATTGTGATGTACTACAGTTTTAAATTTCATGATATTGTCTTGTATTGAAATCAGTTGAATTACAACAAATAGCAGTGACAGCAGGGAAATGTAAAGCAAATCTGCTTTATTTGTTGATATTTTCATTCAGAGTGTGGTCCTAGCGTACTAGCAGATAAAGTGTCAATCCAGGCACAGGCTGGGCATTGCAATGACAGAAAGACTGCAGCAAAGAGAGTACAAGATTTGAGTGTGGAGCTTTTCTTTGCCATCTTCATCAAGGTAAAGTGATAAACAACTCCAGTGCTGATTATGAAATCCTTATGGGAGTGATATGATTATACGGCAGTCAGGGATATCCCCCTGGTTGGGGTGGGCTAGCTTCTACAATTAGGGATGAATAGCGGAATAAGACAGGGTTTACCATGAAAATGAGCCTGAGGGGGTTGGTCAATTACGTCATTTTGCATCCTAGATTCTTTCCCCATGGTTTCAAACATCCATGGTATTTTGATGGGGAAATGTATTTTTGTGAGAATAGTCTTTGTTGTCTTGTCCCAGGGGGGGGGTGCGGTATTTGACAAAATTTCACAACACTCATTTCCAATTCCCTTACATGAGCCTGAGGTAGGAGGAGTTGGGATTTCCACCGACTGCTGTATTCTGTTTCTTCAAGGTAAATTTGTGAATGGCACTAGTACCAGTTAAATTATGAAATAATATATGACAGTCACATAAATTTGTCTCTTCAGATTCCAGTGTATCATGTATTTTGTGCTCACTGAGTGGACATGACATACAATACTTCCCTTGTTACTGTACAGTTAATGGCAGTCGACTGTTTACATGCAAGATTTTCATTAAATATTTGTATCAGCCTCTGCAGTATCAAAGAGAAGGAGAAAAAGCTTTTCCATCAGTGCAGCCCTGTGTGCAGAAGTAGAGATCATAGTATTAGATCCGTATGATACGTACATGCCCTTTCCTTGTACCTAGTATTCGGTCTATTGTATTCTTGTTTGGGCAGAAAAGATACCACTCATTATAATGAGTCTTCACCAGTGTCTCTTCAGTAAATTTCAAGGGATTTACGGGAGAAACAGGAAATAGCTAATAATCAAACTTGTATTTATCATGACAGGAATGTGGACCAGTCGAGGAGGATGGTATGGTTCTTGGTGTTTTAGATCACAGTGTTGATGTGTTGGTACTCAAGTTTGGAGTCATCAAGAGAGTCTACTGCAATGTAAGTAGACAATAGTGAATGAACCAGTTTAATATTGATGCTGAGAATGTGTCAGAGTGTCAGAATTACTGAATGCATACAATTCCAATGTGCTGCAACATACTGAAGGGTATGGTCCTTGTGATTGCAAAGTACGGAAAAACTTACAGAGACTGAAATAGCACCTGTTTGCACTAACAGTTTGATTTTGTACATTTTCATTTATGTTCAATGCATGCAAATGATTACATGTATGACAGTCCTTTCAGTCGTTAGAGCACAGTACCCTGTATCATTCACACTGTTCTGACATAAATGGCTATCATTGATAACTTCTGTTTTATACATTGACCACCCATTGCATGGCTAGGATATGTACAGGAAAAGCACCCTGCATATGCTGTGTTAGCGCTGGGTTTGGAAAGCTGTTATCCACTGTGGCGAATATTTTCAAATTTTTATTAGCCACAGACAAATTTTATTAGCCACACATTATTACGAAAACAAAGCTTTCTATGCTATTATCTCCAGTGTCGGTTGCATGCACAAGAATAAACTATCAACACATCAACCTTGTATCCAATTGTCTTCATTGTTAACACTCAAAAATTGCATGATTCTGGACCGCGATGCAATTCGACAGCAACACTGAAGGTTGAGTCCGCGATGCAAATCAACAGCATGAAAGCAACACTGAATGTTCGGACTGCGATTAAAATAGAAGTTTGGTTACACTTACATGTTACGTTCCATCAGTATGCGTAGCGTCTTTTTCACGTCATAACAAGACTTCGCATAATGTGGCACAGATGTTCGGAACGTCATCAAACGACACTTCTACACGTAGTCATAATTACGTGTAGTAATTTTTAGATTTTCTTGATGAATTCCAGGAATTTAGACAGGAAATCTTGTTAAGTATCATTGTAAATTAGCAAACATCTTTGATATCAGAAAATTCCGTAGAGTTCACTGGTACAAGACGTACGTGCTATGATTTCCAGACATAAATGAAATGTTGTCGTCTAATTCAAAATTTATCTGAAGCTGTCACAAAGATTTCCCTAAACCACATAAATAACTGTATTACAGAAAATCGGTAAATTTAATGCGAGGATACAACGAGCTTGAATAGTCTTCGCGTAGAGAAATTAATTGTTTCTTAAAACTTAGACGAATTTCGTATGTTTCTGAAAAAAAAATGCTGCAAAATCATCAGGAACGCGCAACTAAACCAAAAAATTCACAACTGAGCACGGATACGCGTACGCCACTGTGTGCCTTCAGTCTCAGAAGTCAGAATATAGATTAAACCTCTCTAATGAACAACAACGCGGAACGTCGAGACTGCGATGCAAATTGACAGCAACACGGAACGCGTCGTTGGTGGAATGGCGATTTAAATGAACATCAATACGGGACCATGAGGACCGTGATGCAACTCGACAACAATAAAATAAGACCGCGATTAAAATGAGCAACACGGAAGGACCGCCATGCAAATAAATTTCAACACCAAAGGTTGTGACCCGCGATGAAAATGCGTATGTCTGCTGTAGCAAAAGTTTCAATTCTTGCGAGTGTTTGCTTTGTTTGCTGTACACTAGACAAAATGACGTCAAATTTATCCTGAGACTAGGGCTCGATTGCGTCCGTCTAAATTTTCAATTCTCGCGATAGTCATTTACTGCATGCTTTTCACTATACAAATTGAGTCAAATCTCTCGCGAGACTTGGCTCGATTGAAATTACGTACGTCAGAGAGAACAATACGGAAGTAGATATAGTTTTTCGCGAATCGCCGAAAGAGGAGAAGAGAAGTGCAAGATCAGACTAAAAAAACCCACGTGTTTTCTTATTTTGCGATATTTTTCAACAAAAATCACTTTCGCCACTGTGGCGAATTAGGATCAATTTTTTTTCGCCATTCTGATTTCGAACATGGCGAGGCTCATGGGTCACACGAACTCGCGAAACACAGATATGACAATTAATCATGAAAGACATCAGTTTACTTTCAAATTAAACATTTTCTCTTTGTCATTAACTCAGTACCCAGCATGCTTGTCTAAAATAGACAAAGTTTGTCAATTACTCATAAGTTATTTATTTTTGAAGTTTGCGACATTGAAGTTGTAATTGCCAAATGTTTGCTTGGAGAGCACTATGAAACTCACATATAGATGTTGATACCCCTATGCAGTGCCCATATCAACTTACATGTTTTGCGACATTATTCCAGGCATTACCTCTGAGAGAGCATATATTCCACAAGAACCACAGCAACCCAGCTCTGACCATCATCTGGAAAGCAGATGAAGACAACCCTGAAGAGACCAATCAAACACTCAGGATATTCTCATTGGTCAATGTCATACTGAAGGCAGATGAACAACCAATGAAATACAAGGTAGGTCAAACCTTGTAACCTTGCCAACCCCCATTTACTTGTGAACAAAGCCTGGCAACACCATTGACAAGAGTAGGACCAGATGAAAGCCTGCTGCTCACCGGAATTTTGATGTTAAATTAGAGGTGTTTTGTTGTCTGGTATTTTTGCCAGTTTATAGATTATGATTGATATGTAGTAGTAGAAATAAAAGATGATGAAGATTGCAGTAGTTGTCTGGTAATGATACTGTGATTATTATAAGATTGATTTTCACTTTATTTTCACTATTAAACTGCATTTTATTTCATTTTCTGTCTTTCAGGCTCTGCTGAAGAGACCAGAATCACACAGATAATCAACTCACCAAAAACTTTTAGAATGAAATACAGTTGTATTTTATCTGTCAAGAACCATGAAATGGGAAACCCTCCTGATACTGTGGATGAAATTATTCCCATGGCTTGTCATTGTTCAGTGTCGTCTGCATGTCGTGTGATGGATAATGATTTGCTGTGCACCAACACTTGTCTGGTTTGTTGGTTGACTGATGCCGTATGTTGTGGGTTCGAATCCGATTGAAAAACTATCCGTATTGTTGGTTTGTTGGAACCACTTCTCTGGTACCTATGAGGATGTCACAACTGACATCCACTGACTGCTAAGTGATTTTACATCTTGGTACTTCTATGTGGCGGTGTTTTTCTTAACCCTCTGAGCGCCAAGTCAATTTTTCTTGCCTTATAAAATATACCCCAGTCAATTTTTTTCAGATTTTTGCAAAATTTTGATAAAAAACTGTAGCAGATAAAATGTGATATCCGTTCGGTCCAAATTTTCCAAGTAATTACTAAAAAAATATAAAAATTGGTAAAATGTTGCACTAAAATTTTGGTGGGAAAAATTACAGCACTCAAAGGATAAAGGCCACTACCTCGGTAAATGTTACAGGGTTCCCAAGTCATGTCACTGATGTTTCCCCTGTTACATCAATGCTATTCTATCAGAGGACATCAGAAATGGTACGGTGATTCCTACACCATTTACCTACCTTCTCAAACCTTGGCAAAAGCATTGTGCAGTACTTGAAAATAATTATTTGGTTGTATTGTAAATGCTAATCTTTGCCAAGGGGTATGTTTACAGTGCTGTAGTGATTCATATCAGAATTCAGTGAAGATTGTTGATATTTACTACTGATTTCATGCCAATGGCAGTACCAGAATGTAAAGTCGTATAGTGGTCATGAAAATGGCTATTTGATAAAAATTCTGTTGTTCATATACCTCGCTACCCAGGTAGCAAAACACTGTCTGAAAACATGAAAGGGACAAGTTTGCCATCTGTTGACATTATTTTTTTTTTTGCTCAATGTGGTTTCATTGTACATATAAATTATCTTGTCCTGTCTGTACAAATTTACTGGTTCACTGATTGTCAGAAACCTGTTTTCCTCATGTATGGAATGATGATATGAAAAAATTTCAATAGTGTGATGTCTTTTATCATATACCTACATTCACGTGCCTGTGTAAAGCTATGGGAGAAAGCGCCCTCAGATCCATGCATTTTTTTTACGTATCACGCCCCGGCCCGGTGCCCAAATATGGGCAATCGCGTGCATTTCTGAACTATTTCGATTCTGGTTACTACGCGCGTTGCTATCTGCAAACGTTCCATTTGTACACAAAGCCAGCGCGAGATTAGGAAAACGTCTGCTCACTCAGATCGTAGTTGCGCGTGGTGACAGTGGGGCCGTGCAGGTGACATCGGCTTTTATTTCTAAATTCTAGTGAAATCCTGTTTATACTAAGTGCATGCCTGTTCAGTAAAAATTACCAGAAACTGACAACATGCTTTTGTCCTCCATACACCTCTATTTCAGCCTTGATCCCTGTTGGTCATGTACAGTACGGATGTTGCTTTGCGCTTTCTAGAATTCTGCAGGTAAACAAATGACGTCATTATGTATGTCAATCCGCGACGGGAAGCGGTCATCGTATTTCTGAAAAACTTACACAAATGGCGATGAATCTTTGATATCACACGCATTTTTATCTCCTAAACAATGTTGAATATTATGTAAACTATATATTTATCATTTCATAAGGTATATGATAAAACCTTTACGGCCCTGATACGGCTTTTGCGGCCCTTGGTCGTATGGCGTACAGGCCCTCGCACGCTCAGGCCATTCTGCCGTACGACCTCGGGCTGCAAAAGCCGTATCAGGGCCGTAAAGATTATTATGTACAGTAATATTGGCAATTTAAGTGGTTTTAAACATTGAACATGTATAAACAGACTGAAAATAGATTTCAGACAACCAACAACTGGGTGTCCGTCATTCGTCACTGTAATGCATCACATGCCACAAAAACAAAACAAAAGAGACAAAAAATACTGCCAAAAGATGGCGCTGTGGTTCCCATGAATATAATCACTCTGAAATTTAGGCACACATCCTTCTTAAAAAGATTGAAAATATTTATAGATGCACGATGAAATCTTGATCTTTTCTTTATTGAAATTGTATTTGTGTTATTAATATTGACTGTGAATAATTTTTTATCAGTACATTTTTAGAAAAAAATGGAAATTGTACTGTCAGTACAGAAATGAAATTTTTAAAATATGTAAAGTACCAAACCCAATCAGTGTTATCAGTGAAGAAACTTCTGTAATTCATTTTCAAAATTTTCAAAATTTCCATTTTTAAGTGATGAATATAATTTGCATATTTTGTTTATGATTTGTACTCTGTGTTGCCAAAGCGCTTTTGATAATGAACTCGTGAAATCTTCTTAATAAATCAATGTGAACCTTCAATTTACTGTCCAGTCTCCTTTGCAGTGTCTATGCTTTAAAGAATATATTTGAGTGCAGCTTTTGGTTGTACTGCAGTCAGACTTAATTTTGTGATGTACTTTATTTCTCAAGATGCTTTGCAATTTTAGGATATATCTTATCTTTCAAGATTCCTCAATTGTACAGTATAGGGGCATTTCTATGTTGTATAGTTGATATTTTTGTGTTGTAAAACTTATTTTATTTGAACTTCAACAGTACTGTGTGTTGTGCTTGATGTAAACTAGGGGTGAATATTTCTTTTTAAATTAGCATAGGTGTTATCTTGTACAAAAAAAATCATGAATTTCAAATTTTTTAATTGGTACACTGAGAACAAAGAGGAGAAGCAGTGCATTAATCAGAAACTCTTTCAGTTTGTGCAATATCTGCTAATTTCTCCTCGGTAAAAATGAAATGATAAAAATATCATCCACTGTTGATGAGTCTACCTCTGTTTGTTTCTCTTTTGGTGAAAGTTTTTAATCTAGCTTGACCCATCAATACCGGCATTACATTACTGGAATTTTTCCATGCATTGTATTTTATTTTTGTTCTGTCTGATAAATACAGTTTCTTATTCAACTCCTGAAATGATATTTTATTGTCCTTGGTTCAGCCAGTTATTATATACTGTATGTGTAAGTATTGTCCAGTTTTATCATTGACAAGTAAATTGAAGTCTAGAATCGATTTGTCAACAATAACAATGTATATTGTGAACAGTGCATTCTTTTGGCAAGGCGTATACTTAATAGGGAAATGTACTAGTTTTTAGAACAAAGTGTTATAGCCACTGTCCCTGGAATGATAACAGCACATGATACCATTTGTTAGATAACATTTGTACAAGTAATTTCTTGCCATATGTACAAAGTGCTCAATCAAATGTACTGCTGAAGATAATTAGTTTTATGAATCAAATTAAGGCAACTTTACGGATACATGTATTTAGAAAAGTTATATTTACAGCTGTCAAAATAAGTGTATGTTGCAATGTTGTACATGAAGGCTGCTTGGCATTATTTTATTGATATTTGACACTGAGGGCGCTGTCCTTAGGTCAAAATGTATGTTATACTGAGAGGGATAAATTCAGTTAAGTCTCAGTAGGATTCAAAAAAATCATCAACAATTCTGTTATTGTGAAGGAAACATCCATTTACTTTTCAGATGCGGTGAGACAAATCTTGGAACAGACAGTTTTTAACCTTTGGTAACTTTCCTTGAGGGAACTCTGACCAATTCTGCTCATATGTAACGAAGAATAAAAATCAGGGGCCACCTGACATTTATTGATATTTGAATTCAAAATTGCCATTATACTTTGTGCCAACTGAATGGGGGAACATTAAATGTTTAATTTTCAGCAAAATGAGATGGTTGTAACTTAACTTACACTGCAGGCTTCTAAATGAATACATAAAAGCTGACCAGTAAAGTATAGTACTGTAAAACGTTGATTGTCAAAATATCTTTCCCCAAGGCACAATAATTCCTGCACTCAGGTTTCAGCAAACACTCACAATACATGACAGTGGCATTGGTATTATAGAGTGCCAAGGTTTCAAACCTGAAGCTTTCTCTTCATTGCAGACTACGTAAAATGTGTACAGAATCATACTTACGCTGCAGTTTGATTTACCCATCTTACTTTGTGTAAAACAATTTTTCCCATGAGGCAGAAAAGACATAGACATTTGTACGTCTTGTACTTCATAGCTGAAAATTTTCAAAAGGGTGATGGTAATGTTTCTGACTTTATTTTTAAAATGCATTCTTTGAGTTTAAAGCATGTATTCCAAAACTACTTTTTGATGCATAGACTCAATTCAAATACTGTGGAAACAGTATAAAAGCTCATCAGTATTACCTGGAAAACATCTTTGGAAAACAAGATAGCTGTATCTGAGAAATTTTACTTTTTATTTTCCTTGACTGATGAAGTTCATTATTTCAATTGAACTGGGTATTATCTTTACAGAGAAGTTTTAAGTACTCCAAACGCTGATAGTAACTGATTTATATCTTTTTCAAGATGTACTTTATTTTGCTGTATCTTTTCATTTATAATTCATCTTGTTTTGTTGATTCAATATCAGTGTTTTCCTGAAAGTTGTGAGTTTTAATTTACTTGGCTTTACATCAAATCATGTGGCCATATCATCCTTCAAGTCTTTCCACATTCATTTCATTATGGCTTCATAAATCAAAACACTGGCAGTAAAGTAGTGCATGTTGTGTTTTGTGTCAGAGACATAATCCAATATGGCTGATTTGTAGAAGTCAACCAATCCTGTCAGTGCTATTTCAGAAGTTAGCTGTCATTTGATGAACCTTAGTCACTGATTAAAACAGTGATTTAGATTTTTATGATTTAGTTATCTCCATTTTTGTCAAAAGGAATTATTTTTCAGAATTATATTCATTGGTTTGTAATGACACATATATCATTTGTACATTCAAAATGGACAACTGGCAAAATTCCTTTACTGAAAATGTCTGACTGACTGCCAGTTTCAAATTAAACCCCTCATGATACTGTATCTAATGACAATGTCAACCTCTATACTGTAGAGATACATGGAGAATTGTCAGTGTATCAACTCACTTAATGCACAAATTTTACAATTAATTAAAAAAAATGCCACACCTAAACATTGAGTCGGTCCATTAAAATATTACACACATAAGTAGATTCTCATGACCAACATTTGCAAACAGTATAGTAAAGAACTAGTGATTGTGTGTCTCTGTGACAAATACCCTGTTCAACATTTTTTGTAAGTGAACGTAATGTTGTTGAAAAGAATACAAGAAAAGAAGCAGTAATTTGTGTTTTTGAATGTCATAAAGTAAGTTTGATATAATAGTCAAGGGCACAATGTTAGCACCCTAAACCTGTAGGTAAGTAACACACTGGGAATCAAGTTTATAAACTACATTTATGATTAGAAAAAGTTTTTATGAATTTCACAATCAAATTTACATTGAAATTTGTTGGTCTAACAACGTAAATTTGTCTGAAGTCATGAATCAGCCAAAACTGAAAAAAATATTATGTTAACTTTTTCTTACCAAGTTTGTTCCCTAATGTCAAGTTTGTAATATTTTCTGGATTATCCTTATTTTTGACCCAGATTAACTTCATTGGAAGTTTCATTTGATTCTTTGTCATCTCAAAATTATGTGGAATTGAAGTTCAAAACAGCTGTCAATAATTTAATGTAGATTTGAGACTTCATAAATAAACACCTATGTCGAGACTGAAGACACGAAAAGGGGGCTGACATTTCAACAAACAGACAATGTACTTTTAAGATCTATTTATTTCATAGAAAGTTTTGAGGGATATTTGCATAGTACCCGACTAATATATGATATTGCATGGGTTTCCAATAAAGGCAAACTTGACAAGTTTAGGCAAGAGGAAAATATGATAGTTCTTCAGATTTTTTGCAAAGCTACTGAGGCGGCAAGCACATATTGTTTATAATCAGTTCAAAAACATTTACACTTTTTAACTTGATACTGATGACTTGAAATCTAGATTTTACAAAGTGTCAACAATAACAGGCATTACATATACAGGCAGTTTTGACAGAACAAATTCTGAGCATTTCCACATGCTCCCAGAAGAAAAAATCTCTCAAAATTTGCACAACAAAATGTCCTAAAAAGTAAAACAATCGCAGTATTTTTAATGTCAAGGTGGTCTTAACATTTGCAGTTTCACCTTACTTTGACCCCATGTTTTTAGCAAGAAAGTGTACATATTTGCCGCAATTCCAAAAAAGTCCTCATAGGCTAAAGAAGAAGCGGCAATTCCGAAGAAAAATTGAATGATTGTTCCAGGTCTAAAGAACAGAATATAGAAAGCCGAAGGGCGCTCAGGCTGTCTCGATCCAGGGGACCTCTTGATCTTGGGGCTCAGTCGAAGACTGGCCCCTCTGAGATACAACGCCCTCTAGTGTTGTGTATCGAGAATGAAAACGTTGATACAAAATTGCGATGATCAAAGCGCCACCTCCCGTCATAATGGTGAACGCTACATGCTGAGTTAAAGCTGATCGGTCGCCACACAGTCGACTGCTCTTCGAAAAAATGGCGTTTCGCTGTAAGCAGTCTTGACATACAGTATGAGGAAACTTTGAAGTATCTGTAGTCTGCTGCATCACTGTTCTAATTCAGCATTAAGTCAGCGAGGGATCGTCAATCACGCCTTCGAACGCAGCTTTTTTCTTTCCAGGTAAGATCCATTAAACAGGGCTCAACCATACAGGGAACTGCGAATGCGATCACATCAGTTTCGCTTGCCCCATTTCCGACGCCTAAACACAGCCATGTACGACTATATTCTGACGATTTAGGTGTATAAATGTAATTGAAAAACTATGCATATCATGTTTGCCCAAGAAGAGACAGATAGGGAGACACAGAGAGTGTCTCTCAGTGTTTCAGAATCTCGGTGATCCGAATAATAACAATCAGCTGTCGTATTTTTCCACCATCCATTTTTGAACATTGAATTGCAAGGTCATGCAACATGCATGAAACAACCTTTCATGAATATTTGATGCACTCCCGTAGCTGCATTCACATAAAGATGAATTTCTGATTAAATTTTATGAATTACCATGTGCTTGAAACAACCCTTTTATTGATAACTTGGATGGTATTCATGAAAAGTATTGATAAATTCATCAACCATTAAGATGAAATTTTGATTCATGAATTTTGCATGAAGCAGCCATTTCATGAATATTTGATGAACTGATTGTATTTATGGAAACTCTTTGTAAACTGATCGTATGTAATGGCGAATTGCTTATGAAGTTTGGTAATTACCCAACTGCACTGATGAAACAATCCTTTCATTGAAATGGACAAATTAATAAAAATTAATGACACTGATCTTCTCATGTAAGGTGAATTTCTTCTGAAATTTTATTAATGCACGAAACAGTCTGTTTTAGTATGTAATAAAATATATAAATTTTCCATGATGAATATTTGCAATGTGCTGATGAATTACTAAGTGCATGAAAAGCCTCTTTTATATCCATGTTGAACTGCATGAATTATTCATGAAAACTAATTGTAAATATATATGTTAAATAATACATGAATGAAACAATATTCTGATGTTTGGTGCGATAGATTAGTATAATTCAAATGAAAATTGAAATGGAAGCTCTGTGACCAAATATTGGAATATGTTTGACTTTCTTTGAGTGTTTAAGCTCCATAAGCTGTATCTTTTGGCTATTTTTTCAGGACTTTTGTTTTGTGGTTTCCCTACACTTTCTGCATTGAATCCCTAAACTGTAATTTAATGCCAAGTATTTAGCATATCAACACAACCTATATGAGTATAATCTCCATTGTTATTGTTGACAATTGTATTCCAGTCCGGACTAGAATTCATTTGTAAACAATAAACAATGATCACTACACACACACAAGCTGTGTTTACAAAATGAATACTCAAAATTTCAGCATGACAAATGGATTAGGGTCATGGGGCCTTAGTTAGTGACCACTACCTATCTGACTTACAGATTAATATATGGCGGGTGCCACATGTGGGGCAGGATGCGCTTGCTATTTTTGAAACACCTGACATCACTTCTTGGTCTTTTTGCCAGAGGTCCATATATCTTTCTTTCATGAATTTTACTTTGTTTGTGTACCGTCTATTTACTGTCTGTTCTGTGCTGTTTTGTGTCTATGTTTACAACTATTGTCTTACAAATTTGACCTAGTTTATTGGATTATGGATTGGTATGATTGCGATTATTATGCAGAAGCAGAATACTGAAAAACTTGCCACAAAGTTACAGCTCATGTCCCTTTCAACAGTTGCGCAAAACTTGTGGTACATTATGTCTCTTGTCAACAAAAAATTGAAATGAATGTGCAAAAAGCAGTTTTTGAGTTTTAATTACTATAAGCAACCATGTTTTCTAAATGGTATGGAATCACATTTCTGATAGAAGTGCCTATATGAGCCAAAAAAATATGTTTTGCAAGGATGTAAATACAACAATATCAGACTGAACAATTCATGCTAATTAATATTTAAACAGGTCACTATAGAGTCACATGCGCTTTTGATATGGTATAAATATCGGAAACAAAATATCTGTAATATAAAAAATAAAGAGGGTGCTTTTCAAATCAAAAGAACGACACAATAGAACTATTGTTTTATTGGTGGTTACTCTTTTAAGGCTTTGAATAAGCATACCCAAATCAAATGTTAAAGAAGTGTAATTTTACTATGTACATCTATCATACAAACTCATTATTGTACAAGGATGTAGAAAATAGCAGGCAGTCGGCAAACAGAACTGACCGATGCCTAAAATTTGCCAGCTGTGAAAATATCAGTCAAATGAATAGAGTCATTTTGCACATATCATGAAAAATCCAATTAGCACCCACTACACTTTCTGTATTAGCATTCAACCATCCAATCAGCACTCACACCAAAGTCAATAATCCAATCAGAAACCAGCCCTAAAGAAAATTGTCCAATTAACACCCACCAGTATTAGCGTGTTATTGTTTTCAATTGATATGATATGATATTGTAATTTACAGACCTGTTTTTCTGCTGTCAATAAAAAAAGTCTAGACCAGTGCATATCACTTTATCTGAACAAGCAATACTATGTCAACCTTCCTTTACACTTAAACGGGAAATTACAGGACCATGGGCACACAATAGGGGGATTACTTATGGAGTAGCGATTTGCATACACTGGGTGGGAGTTTTTGAATTCTCATAGCATTGCTTTGACCGTATGATAAATTTGAGTAATCATGATGGGCACTTTCGTGACATATGCGAAGAGGGATCATATGGTCGTACAGGGAACACACTTTGAAACATATACATTCTCCGACTAAAAACAGAACATTGGATTTTTTCAGTTTATTTTTCACTCAAGTGTGGTCGCAGACCTTATATGCAAGATTCGATGACAATAAACGCCTGAAACATGGCAAAATTATGGGATTCTGGGACCAAAGACGGCATGTCCAATAAGTAGTGAGGTTTTTTTACATTTACATGATGGATTTTCAGCTTTTATAGGGGAAGTTCCTGTTTAACCTCAGTGAATTCATATATGATCAAAATTTTAAGGCACTTATATATCATAGCAGATATATCATTTATAATGACCCATTTTCATGCTGCAGGTAAAAAGAAAACAGTTTTAAAAGACAGAATGACGCATGTCATGGCTGCAAACAAAAATTACTTGATCCGTGATGGTGGTGATGTTACTGCGGCTTCTCACGGTGTGATTGGTTATGATATGATAACATCTGATGATGTAAACCAAGATGGTGTCGGTCATTATATGGTCGTGTGTAATGTTAAATCGGAGTTCAACTCAGATGGAGATCAACATGAAGGTCAAGATGAAACAGCTAGCCAATTGGAAAGTGATAATTCTTGTAAGTAATACAGATAAAGTTATGCATGTCTACGTTTACTTCCACGTGGATTTCTGCAGTGAAATATTTTGAGGTCGTATGCATCTCAATATCTGTCCTCAAGGTACATTCAAGGTGCATGCAGCTAATTCCCTGGTATGCTACCCAGACTAATACCATGCATTGTCCCAATTGCTGTGACAGATACCCAGACTGAGTCACTGTGAGGCATACCCAGATTGATCCCAGTCAGTGTGATGCATACCCAGATTGATCCCAGTCACTGTGTTGCATACCCAGATTGATCCCAGTCAATGTATACCCAGATTGATCCCAGTCAATGTGATGCATACCTAGATTGATCCCAGTCAGTGTGATGCATACCCAGATTGATCCCAGTCACTGTGATGCATACATAGATTGATCCCAGTCAATGTGATGCATACCTAGATTGATCCCAGTCCATGTATACCCAGATTGATCCCAGTCACTGTGATGCATACCTAGATTGATCCCAGTCACTGTATACCCAGATTGATCCCAGTCACTGTGATGCATACCTAGATTGATCCCAGTCAGTGTGCATACCCAGATTGATCCCAGTCACTGTGATAATTACCCAGACTGATTCTGCGCACTGTGATAATTACCCAGACTGATCCCATGCACTGGGGTACATACCCAGACCGGGCAGTGATACCATGCTGTGTAATTGCTAGCCAGATGGATCCACTGTCATATTGCTATCTGCACCCTGATCCCAGCTGCAATATCTAAATTATGAGTGAATTTTACCCTGTGAATGATACACTGGTGTCTTCTTTGTTTGCAGTCAAAATAGATTTTTGCAATTTTTTCTAATTTAAAGGAACACTCAGTAATATTCAATTGTAATTTTCTTAAATCTAAAATAAAAATATTATTAATTTCAGCCACCAGTCCAGAGTTTTTTCCTTCATGGCGGCGAAAAAGGTATGTATTAATTGTACATTTTAATTGCTGTTATTGTAATGGAAAAGACATGATCAGAAAACAGAAACTTGTCTAGCTCTGATACAAGTTCCTGGTGAAATATATATTCTGGGACTTATTAGATTAAGACAGCAATAAGACTGAGATTTGTTCTTTATATTTCAATAAATATGCTTCTCCAATTTGATAAAAATATACACACTCGTGCATGAAACCATTATACTGTACTTCCTGCCTTAGAATCACCTCTACCACTAAAAATCTTGGCCAACGTACAAACCATTTTTGTGAACTACATTCATCCTACCAAGTTCATTTGTCCCCGTCAGGTCAAGTTGGTAAAAATCAATGAAGCATTACGCATCCCGTATAATATATTTTAACAAAGGCGTGAACGTTTGAAGCTTCCTGAAAACAGAGACACCGTAAATATGATTTTTACTGACTTAACCTGCTATAACATACTGTGCCAAGTAGATGAAAATACATGATTTAAAGTTTACGGCTCAACAGAGCTTTTTACTGACTCTGCAGATGGTGAAGTGATAGGCCTGGCAGGATAAGGGATGTACAGGCTTTCCGTAACGTTTAGTTTCTTTGCCAGATAAATAACCAATATTAAACACGATAAAAAGCAATATTTGTAAAAGGAGGTAAAAGTCAGACCTGAAACTTAAATGCATAATTTGTGCTGAGCATTTACGATGTAACAAAGCTTTTTCAATAACTTACCAAGTTAAACATTGTACAAAGGGTGTTATTATTCTGAAACCTGACTCAGAGAGGTCTTTGTGATTCATTTGAAGGTTTCAGATTTGACTCTTTTTTATCACAGAAAGGAAGTGACCATTGAAGACTTGCAAGAAGAAATAGCAAAATTAAAAAAGAGAGTGAAGATACTGGAAGAAGCAAATTTCGGTAACAAAACAACAACAACAACAAAAACAACAACAACAACAACAGTAACGTATAATGGCTATACTATAGGTGAATTAAAATGTTTCGTGAGAGAACAAGATAATCTTCACAAAAATGTACGTTCTGTTCTAACAAAACTATTCAGTACTGAGGAGCTTTTAAATTGCTCAATCAGTGGCAAAAATAGCGCAAAGTCTGCTGGAAACGCAAGGCCAGCATTAAATAGAACACGATACAGTGTCTTCTTAGAAGTAATGAAATCAAAGACGTCTGCCTCCAAAAATGAAATTAGAGATAAAGTACAAAATGTTATGAAAGTTGTTAGGAATAAAATGAAAAGTTAAAAAAAAATTGTGTTAATTATCTTTTTAATTTATAGCATACAGGTTTTATGGCAGATATGTACTTGCATGCATTTTGTGTCATGCTGCCAATAACAATTACGTAAATGACATACATCTACCATTGAGAAGAGTAGATTTTTGCATGCACTAAAACATCTATATGGAATGGGTGGTCAGTAATATGGAGTTTCCAGGTGCCCTGACTAAAGAGCATTCTATGAGGTCTCTACGCCTTCACTGTTGGACAGTTTCAAGCAGTCATTATCTCACACTCTGTATGTGTAGTACACAGTGTCAGAAGCGCATACAAGACAGTGCTCCAGAGCAGAAGGAAAAGATATGTGAACATGAATATTTTGTGAATATTGTTCATGAAAATACCATATATAAAAGAGGACTATAGCTTGATGAATATTTCATGGTTCATATGTCATGGATCGCCACAATTCATCACTTACTATCAAATATTCAGTTCCATTTAATGTTATGCGTATTAAGTTTTATGAATAATTTATGGTTGGCAATATGCATGAATTATTAATCAGCTGTTGACATGCTAAAATGTACACAGTGCTAAAATGGTGTCACTTTCCCTTTGTACAATTTCAAGATTTCTACCGAAGAGCTAGACAAGTCAAACTAACGGCAAGATCTTAGAAAATGCACATTCTGTTTTGTATAAGTGGAATGTATGCCTTTGTGTGGATAGATTGTAAACCTTTTTGATCGCTATTTCTATGATGGACTCAGTGGAGAACCATGGATTTATGAACATTGAAATATGAAGGCACAGATCAAGGAGTATTGAAATAAATTGTGTACACTGGACAGTTTTTTTTCAAAGAATGGTGCATCAATAAATATATCCTAAATGACTACAATTGGTTATTTTGAGGATCAATGTGTACTGTGCTTGCAGTCTTAATTAAGTTTTCAAAAAAAATATTGGTCTAGAACAAGAGAAGATTTCGAGTGATTCACACAGAGTGTATGAATCATAATAGTGTGACATTCAAGTTTGATTTCTTCAGGAATGCCAAACATTGTCACATTCAAAGAAATCAACAAATGATAGCATTCAACTCATACATGTTTAAGCATTGACCAATTACAGGACATGATACATCATGTACAATGCACCCGATTGGATGATCACTGTAGAATGTACTGATACAGAAGAAATTACTGAACTCAGAACAGCTACGCTTGTCTTGTGTTTGTATATATTTACTCCACCCAAAATTACATCACCTGCTTTGCATGTCTGCAACAGTCTGCTATTGGTCTGCCAAAACCATGATTGGCAGGGCTGCAATAGGAATGCTACGGCATTGTAACAAAGCTTTAATAGTACTGTTATGGTATTGTAAGTGGTGTCTGTAGATGACTACAAGATGTCTTTTCTGCCATGCATTGTAATGAGTCATGTTGTGAATTCCTGTTTAATTGTGTGCTTGTTTGGTTTTCATAAGAAAGTAACATTTTATCCCATACCTCATTAAAGTCAGGTGACGAAACTGACTCAATTTTGAAATAAACATTACATAACATAAATCTGTACATTCTTTTGTATTTTGCTTTATTGTAAAATACGATTTCATGAACACAACACAAGAAAAGCATGCAAAGTCATCCTCAACAAAGACAGTGCAGACAAACCAGTGGCATATAGCATACACTGCAAAACAAATGATATCAGGATTGGATAGAACCATGAACCATATTGTTCATGTAACATTTGCTGTTGTTCTACTATGCAGTGAAAGATCTATTTATAATTGGAATGTCAGTATAGTTTCTATCATGTACAACAGTTTTTATTTCCACAAACTTTACTACTAGATACTTGAAAACTTTATCTACAACATCTTGGAAAAGAATACAATTTCAGTGATGAGGGTGCAACCCGGATGGTAAAAATTTATGATTTTGGTTCACATTGCAAAAACTGAATTCAACGTCTACTTTTAATAGCTGCCTGGAAATACTACAAAATCACAGAGCAAAGAATGTAAAAACTACTGAGAGTTGGCAAATCACTGACTTTAACAAATCTGTCTATGTGAGAGTTAGACTGAAAGATCCATCGCTCGAGGACGCTCCCTACGCTCGGGAGCGTAGAGAGCGCCCTCTAGCGACGGATCTTGCAGTCTATGTGAGAGTTAACTGGTTAAATTGAAAACTTTATGTAAAATACATTTTAAGAATACCATGGCTATAAATATAAAAAATTGTATAAAATTATCACAATTCTACATTTCTGTGTAACATAAGTTTGAACAAACTTGGCCATTCCATCTGAGAGTATTACTTAAAGACATGAAAAAATAATTATGGCATAAATATGGCAATGGCTGCATGGACACAGACATACACTGTTAAACTTCGTTCAGAAGCATTAAGCCCCAGTGACATGGCTTATTCAAGAATTGTGGTAATGATAATGTAAAAATCATTATAATATACTGAAAAATAATTGTATTCTATAGAACTACATCATCCTTAATAATGACGATAATGTCATGACATTTGACACCTGTTGACTTTTAACAGTCATGCAGGGAGCGAATTCAAATAAAGGTGCCCAAAAGTCATGTCCTTTATTTAAAAAAATACACTAGACAAGCCAACTGTGACGAACCCGAGAAAATGCTCTCATCATTTCCAAGAATTGATACTACACCATTTCTAGACATTACGTTTAGATTTGGGAATATGAATTCCAAGGGACAAGTACAGTGATTCCTTTCAACTTGGATTGCAAGCAAGGAATAAAAGAATGGAAAATATCATACCACTGGTAGTAATATCAGAAAGTATGCTTACAGTAGATAAGAAAATGGACCCATGTCTGTACTTGTAGTTGGTGGTCTATAAGAGATGATTCAGACAAAGGTTAGCAACCACGTCATTTTTTCTTGAATGCCACCAAACGTTTGCCATCACAAACTATCATTTTGTATGGCATGTTTTCAACAAAACACAAGTTGATGGGGTTGAGCAGACCTAAAATTTCATCAATAAAGTTACCTTTCTCGTCGTAAACTAAAACTCTTTTATTAACAATATCGCACACATAGATGTTATCAGCCTCGTCTGCAAGTATTCCCGCTGGACTTGATGGATTTGCGACACCACGGCCACCATGGATATCAAAGTGATGAAGATACTGGCCAGAGGCAGTCAGCAATTGTACACGTTTATTGCCAACTTCAGAAACAATCAAATTACCCTTGGAATCTACAGCGACACCACAGGGGTGTTTCAACTCACCCGGGCCACTTCCACGTTTTCCTATTTTCTGTGATATCACATTGGATGGAAGTGAAATTGCGTATACGCAGTGATGCAGACCATCGGCCACATACAACACCTTCTGGTTATGACTAAGGGACACACAGCATGGGTCACCAAACTGGTCCTGGCCTAGTGTGTCCAGTAACTCACCCTCAATATTCGTAACCACTATTTGATTATTGCCACCAAGGAAACACTTTCCACTGGAATAATCATAGAGCCCTCCATCTGATATGTAATATGTATCGTCATTTGTCACTGCTATACTTGCAGGACTGAATGGCTTCTGTCCATTGAATGGGAACTTCAAATACTTCAGAAAGTTCCACTGCTTATCAAGGACATAAATAACGTGATGTATTTGGTCAGCCATGAGAACATTGCCACGAGAATCGATCCTAACTGAACAAACTAACCCAAACTGATCACTGCCATTTTCCATCACCTTACACTGAGACCACTGACTATTCTGGGTGAGAAGAGATAGGAACATTCTCATCAGGTCAGGATTCACAGTGATTTGCGATGGGGAAGATTTCATTTGATGGGGTTTCACGCTGATATTGTAAGGTGAGCCCCTGATAGGCTGACCTGCCAAAGTTACCGACAGTTGAAAGACACCCTCCTTCTCAAAGGAAATACTCAAAACACCTATAACGTCACTGGCTTCGTTTAGATTTGGGCGTACTATAGGTATCATTTCAGTTTTGCCACTGTCTGGTGTAATTATCTCTGCCTTGAGCGAATGACTTGCCACACTACACCCACTCTTGATAGTGACCTTCACATTATCTTTCACTTTGACATCTTCTGGGATGATGGCCTGAACGAAATTGTGAAGATTAGGTGTACCCAGGGTTCCTGATACTTCTAGAGGCTTCTTTAAAAAACTTGGCAATGTGCACATGTCCTGTAAGAAAAAAAATCATTTTAAATTTATTATTTAAATTTATAATGTCCGGTTTATATAATCTGTACTTTGGATTAAACTGTGACTACAATGTATTTGAATTTCGTCAGCCACTCCTTTATTCACAGTTACGGTGTGATTTTAGTTATTTGCTTGATGTCATAGTGTCGTCTGTCTGTCTGTCTGTCTGTCTGTCTGTCTGTCGTCTGTCTGTCTGTCTGTCTGTCTGTCAAGATGGTTTCACAAAAATTGCCCTTCATAGTCAAGTTAGACTTGATGTACAGATGTAGCAATAAAGTTCGATTTACAAGTCCAGCATAATCGGCAACAATTTGCATATTTACTGATTTGGTGTGAGTATCTTGACTATAGCTGTTCTGAATTTAATGATAGCATGTGAAAAAAATTACTGCACACACTTATGCTTCCTCTCTTTGTACATTTGATGCTATACAGTTGGCAAATATGAAATTTGCATATTTAAATAATTGACAAACATGATTGTTTGCTATGGCTTGACCAATTACTTTGATACTTGATAACATAAACCTTGAAATACGTTTTTATACTATATGCAATTGCTGCCAGAAACTTGTTAGGGCTGCCGGAGGTGGCTCACCCGCGGAGAATATTTCATAATCAAATATCCCTCCAATTGTACTGATTTCAGGCATATTGATGATGATATTTAACATGTTTAACTCCTGTTGGAACAATGTTTTATCAACACTTTATGCTTTTTGGTATTATGAACCTGCCGGCAATTTCCCCCTCCCCGTCCTTCATCCCTCAGGAATCAAACGGTTCTCCCCTACCTACGAAACTGTCGTAGGTTTCAACCGTTGAAACTAACATCACCAGCAATAGTCAGGTGGCTTAGCAACAAAAAACAGCAAGATCGTTACACGGATGACAAAAGTGCCAAATTTTGTACATAGGTTCACATATATGTGTAGATCAAAATTAGCTATTGCTCCAAAAATTTGGGCCACCGGAAAGGCTTGATGACGTCATAAATTCAAAATGGCCGCCATTATATTGCTTAAAAATGGTAAAATACGGTTTATTCGGCCAATTTTCAATATTTTTTTGAATAAACTGACACAAAATTATAAACATGAAATTGACGCAAATCAATTATTATGATGATGTCATAATCCAAAATGGCCGACCAAATTCAAAATGTCTGCCGTAACATTGTCTAAAATGTTAAAGCACTGTTAATTAAGCCTGTTTCAGCATTTTATCGCCTGAACTGAAATTAACACCCCAAATTACAGACATAACATATCATTGATGCATATAAATTATTGTTATGACGTCATAAAACCCAAATGGCAACCGAAAGTTATAAAATGGCCGATTATGAAGTTAACTATGCTTGGTACAATAGCCCATTTACGTGACAAAACGATAGTTTCAAGGTAATGTACAATTTGTATTGATATTCCATAAACTCAAAATAAAAGATAAATGTACCAAAACTTAGCCGATACGTTCAACACAAGTAACAAACTCTTATGAGATTATTTATTATTAAACAATGATCTGTGTTTGAAAAATCGAATCGATATAAAAGGAAATGAAGGCAACTTAACACACTGATTCAACCTTGTTTATGATACAGTATAGTGAGTAAATCAATGTGATTTCGTGATAGGGAAACATGGTGAGAAACCAGTGAATCAATAGTACTTTGACCCTCGTAATGTGACCTTGGTCTCAGAGAAAAGGTTTTATGATGGTGCTTCCTCCTAGCGGCGTTTCGGGCCAAAGTGGGGTCCCTTCTTCAGTCACTTGAATGGTCTTGTATTCCAACATGCTTAGTTTGATGGTAGCCATCAAGTAGAGATGCTAAGATCATTATGTTGTGGTCTGATTGTTGCGTGAATTGTTGCTCAGACCGTTCATTTGTACTCTCCTTGTGTTTGAATTTTGCTTAAAGGAGGATATCCTGTATGTTTTTCTTCCTTTTATACGTTATTACAGGTTTTCTGGAAAACCATGGCCAGCGTTTAATCGCCCCTTCATTATTTTCCAGTTTCTTATCACATTGTTTGATTAGGCTGGTTTTGATGAGGTTGTGCTGACAAGTTTTTTGTTGCATCATTACTCTTATTTCTGTGGATGAAGGATGGCTGCCATTTTGTTACATTAACTTCTTTTCGATACAAGCTATGTCTTTCTTTTTCTAATCTCGTTGTTGAAGTTTTTGCGTTGAGAATTGACCTTTTTTTATGAAGTCCATATTTTTGTTGCATGTGCGAACATATCTGAGTAATTCACTTTTCTTTAATGAATCATTTGAAGGTTGGTGGCAGATAATATCGTCAGATGGTTTGGTGTGGGTTTTGCAGTCGAGCAATCTATTGCGTCTCTGGCATTTGAAGACCACGAGGTCAGGGTATGAGATTTTGTCGATAGAATGTTCAATTATGAATTCCCAAGTTGAACGTAGGGTACATGGTGTTGCACTCCTCGACAAATGTTCTGAATGTTAAAGGTTTATGTTCTGTTCCTGAGTTAATCATGAAAATGTCTGCTTTTAAACGTTTCCATACGAATATTTGACCGGATTGGGATCTAATATAACTTTCTCCGTTTCATGGTATGTGATATCAGCTATTTCTGGTGAGCCCATGCTGCATCCAGAGAAATGTTTGTAATTTTCTCAGTTGAAGTAAAATATGTTGCGTTTCAGAATAATCGGCAGTAAGGCTTTCATGTACGTTGTTAGTGGGTTTTTGTATCGTATCAGTTGGCCGGTACTGTTTCAGAGTCCAACGCTATGATCGCTGCATTTATGGCTTCATTTTTGGCATGTTTTTCTACATCGATACAACGTTTAATGTTACCAGAATAGAGTTTGCTTGTATTTTATTGATTCTAACTAGTTAATGAAGTTTTTGTGTCCCTGACATATGTAGGTCGTCTTTGCGTGATTGGTTTTATGACAAAGTCTAGAAATTCCGAGATTTGGTTTATTGGGCTCGAGCAGCCATTTCTATTGAGACTTTGGATGATGATTGTTCCTTCTGCTTGGGTTTTGTGTATGTTTGGCGGGAGATACCATCGTGGTGTACAAATTATTTTACTTATGGGAATGGGGAAACTGTAAATCACCTCGTCAAGGATCTTCGTGTCGCAGATAAATGATTTCATATACAATATCAAACGTATAGTTAATGTTGCCAAGTGTTGCCTAACTTTCTTTAATGTCATTTGTCGTATTCACAATTACTATCATAATGCCTCTTCCTTTATTGATGGGTTTTATTGCGATTTGTTTGTTTTCAGTCAGATTGTTCAGAGCAGTCTTTTCTATTAGAGTTATGTTCTTTCTGATGTGCGTTGCGAATAGAATTTCCTCTATCGATCTAAGTTGCTTCGAGACAGTTTTACAATTTTGGGTTTTCCGCTGTTAGTAGTGTCGACATTGGACTTATCTTAGAACAGATGTCTAATTGATTGATTGATCGTTTGTTTCTCATGATATTGCACAATCTTATGATGCGAATAAATTTGTTGATATCTGATAGGACAATTTTTCTGTATAGGCACTTTGGAATTTATTTTATTTTTTATTTATTTATTTATTCATCTTTATACTGGTTAGCTCCCTCAGTCAAAAAATGTACTGATTTCCAAGGAGGACCAGTGTAAAATAAAATAAAACATTGTAATGAATAAAACTAAAATAACACTTAAGGGAATAAAAAAAGCAAAATGGAATGGAAATAAATTTTAAGCCTTTGCTTAATGCTTTGATTTCAACATTTGGTAAGGTTTGATTTGCACGATTTTTGATGAATCGAAGAATCTTTCTGAGTTCTTGTTTTTTTCGAATTTTTTTTCGAATTTCTGTTTATGTTCTCCCTGGCGTTTTTTATGGTTTTGGTCTCCAAACAGCAAAACGATGCCAAACACGAAAGGCAACGCTTTTCATAAAATTCACGAAAGTTGCAAAAAAAGCAAGGTAAGCTACCTTCAAAAGGCTAAAAAGTATTCTCTTTGTTCATATAACTCTGACGAAACGGTCTTTTTAGGCCAGCACATCCTCCGAAAGGAGAAATACTGTTAGTACAAAATTATGTGCCTGTCACCACACATCGAGATACAAATAACAGAAAATTCAACAAACGAAAAAGGCTTCTCAAAGAAAAGAAGCAAAAGACCCAAATCACAAACATAAAACCTTTTTTCGGGGATCAAGGACACACGACCAAGGTCAAGGCATGATTTATTTACTGGTTTCTCGCTAATCTACTCACTATATCGTAACACTTTCAGAGGTAGAACCGATGCGTAAAGTTGCCCTCATTTCCTTTACATTGATTCAGTTTTTCAGACAGAGGCCATTGTTAAATAATCAATAATTTCATAATAGTTTTGTAACTTGTGTTGAGGTTATTGGCTGAGTTTTGGTACATTTATCATTTATTTTGAGTTCATGGATCATCAAGACAAATTGTACATTACCTTTGAACTATCATTTTGTCACATAAATGGGTCATTGTACTAAGCATAGTGAACGTCATAATAGGCCATTTTGTAATTTATCAGCGCAGTTAAAAGCTACGTTAGAAATTAAGAACTATAACTTAGACCGCAAAAGATATCGTATATCTTATATATATATATATATATATATATATATATATATATATATATATATATATATATATATATATATATGGCACTATGCTTCGCTCATGGTAAGTATTGCCGTTAGAGCACTCTGGTGAGTCCATATTTTCAATCCTCAACAATGTGTAACCGTACTCTCTGTGCCCAAGTTCAGAGGTTGCCATAAAGCCATTATGGTGATAACCGGGAGGGCACATTGTATACATTTTGTGTATTTCGCTCACTGCTTTAATAGTAGTTAGAGCACTCTGAGATTGTTGGGCAGCCTCTTGCGCAATATAAGGGGCGTTCACTGTTGGCACTATGCTTCGCTCATGGTACGTATTGCCGTTAGAGCACTCTGGTGAGTCCATATTTTCAATCCTCAACAATGTGTAACCGTACTCTCTGTGCCCAAGTTCAGAGGTTGCCATAAAGCCATTATGGTGATAACCGGGAGGGCACATTGTATACATTTTGTGTATTTCGCTCACTGCTTTAATAGTAGTTAGAGCACTCTGAGATTGTTGGGCAGCCTCTTGCGTAATATAAGGGGCGTTCACTGTTGGCACTATGCTTCGCTCATGGTACGTATTGCCGTTAGAGCACTCTGGTGAGTCCATATTTTCAATCCTCAACAATGTGTAACCGTACTCTCTGTGCCCAAGTTCAGAGGTTGCCATAAAGCCATTATGGTGATAACCGGGAGGGCACATTGTATACATTTTGTGTATTTCGCTCACTGCTTTAATAGTAGTTAGAGCACTCTGAGATTGTTGGGCAGCCTCTTGCGTAATATAAGGGGCGTTCACTGTTGGCACTATGCTTCGCTCATGGTACGTATTGCCGTTAGAGCACTCTGGTGAGTCCATATTTTCAATCCTCAACACTGTGTAACCGTACTCTCTGTGCCCAAGTTCAGAGGTTGCCATAAAGCCATTATGGTGATAACCGGGAGGGCACATTGTATAAATTTTTGTGTGTGTGTGTGTATATTATATATATATATATATATATATATATATATTATATATATATATATATATATATATATATATATATATATGTGTGTGTGTGTGGTGTGTGTGTGTGTGTGTGTGTGTATGTATGTATATATATCCTTACTTGTGAAAGAGTTGACCGGGAAGGGAACGATCTATACTATTAAGTCTGTACAGGAATATGGAACAATATTTAGAACGCAATAGTTAAGGTAAATATTCGACATATCCTAAAAGTACTTAACTCCGTCAAGAAACGTTTCACATTTCAGTTAATTTATAGACACAGAACGATAACTTCAACACAATAATTAATTTAGTCGATAAAATAAAATACATCAGAGCATTGCAACTGGTCTATGATGTAATTACTTCATTATCAACGATTATCATATCCTAGTAATCTCACATTTCAAAACTTTATCAATCCCCGAATCCAAAAAATGCTCCTCTTGCTTATTCTAAATAATCGGCAAAAGTGTTAAGGCGTGCATTACCTGTACATCTGGCACCGCTGTAGTTAGCACCTTATCAATTAAGTTGGTAGATATTTCTGCTGCTGTAGACACCAACTGGACATCATTGCCATGGCTTAATAGATTCTGTACGAAGACTCCAGTTGTTTCGGCGCTCTCTTTGATCTGTGTCAGTGTCGTTCCCATCGTTTCCATCCGTACTTTACTCTGCTCATAGCTTGCCTTGAGATCCTGCAGAAGCGTAGCCTCTTGTGCAGCGCCCTCCTCTGTTTCAAGCGCATGTCGTTTCACAGTGCTCACCTCTCGCTGGTACGTTTCGTCGAATTCTTGAGTCTTGGTCTTCAACGTGACAAGACTTTGGGTGACTTCTATCGCTCTAGCTTGCAGTTTTTCGAGGTTATCTTCGAGAGAGCGTCGTATATTTTCAGCTGCTTCTTTTATGTCTCTATGTTCGTGTTCACCGTGCTCTACGTCAGTACAAGCCTTACATATAGGTGTCTTGCAAGTGTCGCAGAAAAAATCAACGTTGTTTTCTGGGTGATCTTTGCACGCTACAGTCGGCTGTGCAGGTGCTATATTATCGCCCTCAGCACGTTGAATCTCTTCTAGACTCATGACTCTGCGGTATTTCGTGATCGTGCTGGCAACCGTACAGTATTGAATCAGATCTGGCTTTCGTTAATGGAATGATACCCGATGAGGAAATATGTACATTTATATCGTACAGTGACGTCACACAGTCACTCACTCACTCCTGCTTATCACATATGAATTATTTATTTTGGGAGGGGAGAAATCTCAAGTGGCCAATCACCGAAACCTTCAATTGAATTAAGCAAAGGGTGACCTGTTTTACTCTAAACGCTTACCATCGATATTTTCCACGCCAGCCCCTGCCCCGAACCCGATCTGATAAGGAGAATCGAGTGGGCGAGGCAATATGGCTTTTTATCCTGATACAGGTAGCCTCATCGAGTACAGCGTCTGTGGTCGAACCATGGCGGTTTTACAATTCTTGTGGTTGGGTATAATCATGTTTTTTGCGAATAAACCTGAAGGACATTAAGCTATTGTGGCATAGATGTCGTTGCAAGTACGTGTACGAAAGGTACGCTATAATAAAGTTGGCTTCTATAGCTGTGGGTCCATAACTGTGGTGTTTTCAGATGGGATTCCTGCCCTTTACGGTCTGTCTGTCTGTCTGTCTGTATGTATGTATGTATGTATGTATGTATGTATGTATGTATGTATGTATGTATGTATGTATGTATGTATGTATGTATGTATGTATGTATGTATGTATGTATGTATGTATGTATCTATGTATCTATGTATCTATGTATGTATCTATGTATCTATGTATGTATCTATGTATCTATGTATCTGTATGCGGAGTTTTAAGTAGAGAAATCTATATTATAGGTTGAGAAAAGACAGAGTATGACAGCGAGACGTCCCCATCGCACGACAACTTCAATAAATCGAGTACTTAGGGAGTGTACAGTACAGTGTACAGTGTACAGGTGTACTCTGGTCAACCGTAATTTAATGGCCCGCATTCGGCTACCCCGATTTAACGATTTTTTCTGAACTCGGTGGAACCTTGCCAAGGAGCTGTTGATTGTCATGCAAAGTGCTTTGGTTACCAAGGAAGATAGTCCACCAGAAAGGTTAAATCTCAGTTTTAGTTTTCCGACCTGCAGCCATTTTTGTTTATCTTGAGATTAAGACGTGAAACAGGTTGTTTTGTTTGTTTGCTTTTTTTTTGTCTTTCTAAACTTTTCGCAATATCGGTTGGAACACGGTCCCTCTATGTGATAGAGGGACCGTGGTTGAGATTGATTAACTGGCCAAGCAGAGTGCTTTGGTTAGCCAGGAAGATAGTCCATATACCTGTGTGTGAGTTTTCCGACCTGCAGCCATGTTTATCCTGAGATTAAGATGTGCAACATTGGACAGACAAGATTTTAAGCTTCGAATGTCTTTGAATGTCAACGTCGATGGAATAATTGTAGAGATTTGTTCACCGCGCCTGGAGTGTTTTGGTTAGGCTTTCAGATAATCTGTAAGTCAAGTACTGGGATTTTATTATCCGACATGCAGCAATGCTTGTATAGCTGCAAAAGATGTCAAAGATATGTCAAAAATAGTTTTATGCTTCAATTGAAGTGTAGAGTGAGGTGATGAGTAAGCGTCAGAAAATATTCTCCATTTCGTCAAAGTATTGCCAGGGACCCGGCCGTGTGCGGACGCTTTTGGCCCCAACAAAAGGTTGAGGTGCCGCCGGAGCGCAAGATTTGTTTAAAATGGCAGAAGTTCCGTCTTCCTTGAAATTCAAATAAACTTGCTTCGCACATGGAACGTTTAGGGAGTGTTCAGTTATTATGGACGGGAGGGGCGGGAAATTCTTCCTGCGCATCAGTCAAAGTAAGTGAACCCCCTTACCCATTGCACCAAAAAATTGATGACCCCTCTTTTAAGATGACAAAAATTTCATGACCCCCCATTTTGCTTGCATAAAGCTGCACACACAAACACCTCGGGAGGGGTAGCGATAGAAATCAAACAAAAAAAAATCTCAGATTTTTTCAAATGACCCCCTTACAAACTCCCCTTGTCGTTTGCTATAATTTTGACATTACCCCTCAAAGGGATTGGATAGAAATTACAGGTGGATCGCAATATTTTTGCGCAAGCGTGTGTGTACAAAATTTTGATATTTGGGTTAAATTGATAATCAGCTGTTGATAATGTTGATTCACTATACATGGTAGTCTATGAGAAAACTATGTAATACTTTTTCAGTACAAAATTATATCTATACATCTATAGATATTTGATAATTGACATAAAAGTACTTAATTGGAATAGGGTTGTTACAACTGGTATGTGGACAAAAATTTTGACTTTAGAATTTCACCAAAAATGTTCATCCACTATACATGGGAGTCTATGATAAAATTGTGAATAATTTTTTTCCGATAAAAAACTTGCTACACTTGTGCTCATACAGATGTTGAATAATTAACATAATTGTAATTGATTAGAATATGATGGTTAAAGGTGCATATTATGTACAATAAATTGATTTTGGAATTTCACTCAAAATGTTCATCCACTATACATGGGAGTCTATGAGGAAACTATGAATAATTTTTTTCCAATACAAAAATAGGTAAATCTGTGTATTTATGTACTCTCGATTATTAATATTGATGTACTTGATAAGACTAGGGTGGTAACAAATAGATATGTTCGCCAGAAATTGGATTTTGGAATTTCACCAAAATGTAGATTCACTGTACATTTGAGTCTATGAAGAAACTATGAATATTTTTTTTCAATACAAAAATAGGTAAATCTGTGTATTTATGTACTCTTGATTATGAATGTACTTGATTAGACTAGGGTTGTTACAAATGGATAACACGATTGGAACTAATTTGGGATAATTGGATGGTGAAGTAATGTCTTTAAAATCTGCAAATGTAAGCTAATCTGCTTTTCTTTTTACGTTACACACTTGTTTTTATGAGTAATTTGTAATATTCAAGCATGCAGCTATTCAGCTAAAATTGAATGGAGCAGAATAAAATGGAAAACTAACATGCATCTTCTAGTTTTTGAATGTTCAGTTAGTGTTAGGTAACCTGTGTTTCAATTTAATAAGGTAACATACTTTAATTGTTCTCCAAACTTGACATCTTGCCCACTTAAGTTACATGGACAAAATAGCTTTGGAGATTATTATGTATCAGAAGGAGCACCAAAAATGTCATAAAACAATCATCTACTTTAAGAAGCAACCGAAATCTTGTTTGGAGTTAACATGCAACATGACATCAAAACAGATTTAATAATGAGATGTATTCCAGGTAAAAAAAATTCTTAGGTCCGAAAAAAAAAGATATTTGTAATTGAACCATTGCTTAGTAGTGGTTCTAAGTTTCTAGAATGGGTAGCGAACCCTGCCAGCATGCTACACACAGCAAGATTGACCAACAAATGACAAATTGTGTATCATTCTGCATAGTCAATTGACTATATTGAGTTAAAGCAAGGTATAGTGTCACTCATCATTTGAGAAAAAATGGTACATAATTTGATACGAATGTATCGTCAGTTAATAAAATATGCCATCATAAGACCAGTCACTGTGCAGCAAACTAAAGCTGAGTAAAATGCACACCACAATGTTTTAAATGTTTTAAAAGTTTATAGAGTATATTAAAACCTTAATATCTAAAAACTTTATGAATGCATTTCAACATTTATAGTGTCCTATAGATGGAGGACACATAATTACATATGAACAATAATGCTGTGATATATTGCTGCAAATTTTGCCTTAATTTCGCCTGTGGCATAATGGACTTTCATTATATGTAAAAACTGCGTAAAAACTATTTTGAATCATATATCAAAAATAAGTATGAAAACAAATTGTTCTGTCGAGGTTGGCATGTTTGAACATTAAACGTATATGCATATGCCTTTGAACATCTTGCAAAGTCAGTTCCAGTATCAATCATGGCAATGCAAACATGCATAGGCTGAATGTACAGAAAAGCTTAGCCAAATATATAAATTCAAACAGGCATTTAGCTTCGACAGTAGTGCATTACTACAGAAATATGTGAGGATATAATGAATATAATGACAATATTAAGAAAAAAAGGTATTCTGTCATTTTCTTGTACACATCAAATTCAAATAATGAGTAATTAAGCAAACCAAATGTGTTTACATTTTACAGTAATTGACAAATAAATGGTGGTTAGTGACTGGATCAAATAAGAATACAATTTTTCTGAAAGTTTTATCCCCTACAAACCATAACTAACCTAGGGGCTGATTATATGGCTGATAGAGCTCCTCTATTATTTCATCAAAGAATGGTATCAGTGCATGTGTCAAAAAAAGTCAAATATAAAGACAAGTGAAATGCATGTTCTATTGTCTGATAAGGCCTAGGGGATTTTTGAAGGAAATATTCAGAAATTTTCAAAACCCTAATTACACAAATTTTACTGAACATGTCTACCTATAAGAAGTTAGTAATATTTATAGACAGCAGATCAGCAATACCAGATGACATGTTTGGTGAAGCATGGCAAAATCAGAATTTGATGAGCAATAGATTTTGAAAAAAATGACCAAAATGAAACAAAGCAAACTTAAAAGATTAACATGTGCAATTTTAATGCTAATTTTATAAATATAAATGAAGGCACCCCTTCACACATTCATATCAAATTCATGAAAAATAGTCCACTAGTTGAAAAGAACAAGTTTTGAATAAAGATTTACAAATGGCATGTTATCTACTATTGACTCATTCTGCATGGAAGACATACAAAGCATACTACCAGTTATAAGACTTTTGGCGAGAGATCTTTCTCTTACATTGGCCCTGCATTATGGAACAAACTTCCTTCTGACCTTCGCCACTCCAGCTCTACCCTTTCTTTCCGCCGTTCCCTCAAGACTTTTCTCTTTAATTAATTTACAGTAGTTTAACCTTTTCGTTTGCCTAGTCTCCAGTCCCGATGATTCAACATTTCCTCTGATATTGTATTTTGTCATTATTGCGCCTAGAGCTCTGTTCAGAAATAAGGCGCATTACAAATGTACTTCATTATTATTATTATTATTATTATTATTATTACAAGTTGACGAATGTAAAGGTCCTTGACAGTAGTCTTGCATACCTCTGATAAAACATGAAAGTAGGAAGATATATGGATAAATACAATTATATATTTGAAATCAATGGAATTTGCATAATTTCAGGTACTGTAAACATTCATCCAGGGTAAATCAAAGGAAATAAACGTTGCTGTGTTGACAAGAAATTGTTATGACTATCAAATGTAATGTTGGACATGACATTGGCTCTTCACTCCAGAGTCAGCATTCCCTCACTTGAATCTACATAAGCAAAGTAACGACCAAAGAGAAGTCATCAGTAGAGCCGAAAGTGCTCTATAACCCAACACTGATGTACTTGAGATAAAGTCATTTTATTCTCAAATCTATAGGAATATGAATTCCAAAAAAAAAGGAATTATCATACCCATTTCCATTATATTAAAAATAGTCTATTAGAGTAAAGATTGCATACATCTGACAACCACATGAAATAGATGTACGGCCAAAAACATATGGAAGTGAGAAAACATGATCATATACCCTATTTAGTTGCATCAAATATAACAATGTTGTTCACACCAATATATATGTACTGCCAGTAATTTGGCAAAGCTTTCTTCCACTTCAACATCCCGTATATGTTACCAGACGGGAAAGGTCACCAACTATCATTTTGTATTGCATACCATCAACAAGACACAAATTGGAAGGATGTCTTAGCTCACCAGAAATTTCATGAACACATTTGCCTTCCTTGTTGTATACCAACACTCTCGCATTACCACTATCACAAATATAGACGTGATCAGCCCTGTCAATGACTATTCCGAGTGGACGTGATAAACTTCCAGCACCACTCCTTTCATGATCACCAAAATGACGGAGATGTGAGCCAAAGGCATTTAGCAACTGAACACGATTGTTGCCATAATCTGAAACAATCAAATTATCCTTTGAATCTACAGCAATGCTGTAGGGATGTCTGAACTCTCCTGGACCACTCCCAAGTTTTCCTATTTTCTGCATCAACTTTGATTGCAATGGAATTGCATATATGCAGTGATGGAGACCATCCACAACATACAACACCTTCTGGTTATGACTAAGGGAAACATCGCAAGGGTCACCGAACTTGCCTTGGTTAATTACATCTATTAAATCACCATTAACAGTTGTCACAACAATTTGGTTATTACCACCAAGGCTACGCTTTCCACTGGCGTGACTAACGAGTCCTCCATCTGATACATAATAAGTATCTTCATTCGACACTGCTATACCTGAGGGACAAAATGGTTTCTTTCCACGGAATGAGAACTTCAAACATTTTTGAAAGTTCAAATGCTTATCAAAGACATAAATCCTGTGCTTTTTCATATCATTTACAAGGACATGTCCATTAGAATCAACTCTTACACAGCAAATCATTCCAAACTGATTGTCAACAGGTCCTTCAGTGACCACTCTATGCAAAGACCACTGGTGGCGATTCACAGTGATTTGGTATGGGGAGCCTCTGATTGGATCACCCTCCAAAGTCACCGACAACCAAAAGACCCCGTCTTTATCAAAGAAAATGCTCAAGATACCTATTACATTACCAGCATGGTTTGTACCTAGGTGTTCTATAGGAACAGGTTCACCTTTTCTACTTCCAGGTTTTACTATCTCTGCCTTTAATGAATGGCTGGTTATGTGAGGGAGGTCGCTGTGGATAGTTATTGCTACAGTATCTTTCACTTTGATGTCTTCTGGGATGGTGGCATGAATGGCAGTGTGAACATTAAGAGTACCAAGAATCCCTGATACTGTGAAAGGTCTCTTTGAAAAACTTGGCAAGGTGTACATGTCCTGTAAGAGAATAGGGCATTGAATTAGTAAAATTAATGAAATATACAGTTATAGGGCATGCAAAACAATAATAATACATCATCAATGCTATGGCACATGTCTGATGGAATGATGCGTTTGAGAGAAAGTTAAGAAAATAGGGAAAGAAAAGATGGGATTTAACTTCATCTGCTTCCTAAATCCCATCACTATGGCTGACAGGTAAATTGTAATGACCAACCTTTGTGATGTATTACCACTCTTTAGGAAGAATCTAAACTAATGATCATACTGAGATTTGACTAATGATAACTTGTTCAAAGTTAGAGTTGAGATCATTGTAATGTAAACGACATGCACATGCTACTTTTTGATAAATTACCATGAAATGACTTTCAGGAAAAGACACAATTCTGCACGTAACTCACCGCAGTTACAACAAGTCAGAGCAACTATTAAGGAAAGTTTTGGAACAACTTTACGAACCAATTACACAAGTGTGATAACATTTAGATCAAGTTCACTGTCCATTCTTATCGGCATTTCAGTGTTATTATGCCTATCAACATATAGCCTGAGAGCTATGTAATATAGTCGACAGAAACAACATTGTTGGACAGTTGTTTTATTCATATATGAAATACAGCGTCTAATTGAAAAAGTTCAGTACTAGTAAATATGCAAATATTCAACCTAAAGATGTTGGTCCTGTTATGTGTGTTTCGACACTATCTTTGTTACAAGCTTCACAAAATTTTATCCAAGTATGATAATTTGCCTCTATCATGCCATTTACACCCGTCAATAAATAAATAAAATAAATATATATATATATATATATATATATATATATATATATATATATATATATATATATATATATATATATATATATATTTATAACGCTCTGCTTTTTGCATTGAGCACTGTAATTTCCCTAGAGGACATCTGTATACTTCAATATATATAGAGAGAGAGAGAGGAGAGAGAGAGAGAGAGAGAGAGAGAGAGAGAGAGAGAGAGAGAGAGAGAGAGAGAGAGAGAGAGAGAGAGAGAGAGAGATAGATAGATAGATAGATAGATAGATAGATAGATATATAGATATATAGATATATAATATCATAATGCACGCTTTGTCTAAATTCTGTGTATTTTATTGCTCAACATTTTTATTGCCTCTTCAGATATAGGACCTATTGCAAGAGTGTGATTAAGCACATGGGATGAAATGAGGACTTTTGACCCTTCTTACAGGCAAAACTTTGGCGTTAAATATGTTTTTTACAATAATGTAGATTTAAACCCATCATTTAGTAGAAAATGTGTATTTTTGACATTTGAATTCGGCCAAAAATGTAGACTTTTGTCATACCCAAATTTAATGGAGTTTGTTCATTGTAGTCTGAGCTATCTAGGTACACCTGAGCCAAAGGTGAGACTTAGTGGCCGCCATGGCTCAGAGTAAGTTTTGCATCCCTGCATGCACAGTTTATGGCCTGCATGTTTGCAGAAACGTCACATTGTACAGTGCTTCGTGCTTTGATTCTTATATGGGCACTCATAAATTAAATGATATCGTAAACCACATGCCTCTTTACGGCAACAGCTCAGCGCTACCCGGTTTTGCGTAGGTCAGCGGAGCGGAAATTATGCTTTGGCTCGAGAGAATGAAATTACATGGAGACAATCAAGTAAATATCAAACTTGCCAGAACGAACTTTTCTTTGCCTGTTTTTGAACCACTTACCTTTCTAAATTTAGAGTGGACACAACAAAAAATTACTTACTCTGGACTAAATCTAAATGGTCAAATCAAACAAGAGTTTCGGACAACATGAGACTTACTTGTGTACTCGGAACTGCTGTAGTCAACACTTCATCTAAATTTGCAGAAGTTTCGGCTGCCGTGGAGACCAACTGGACATCTTCACCATAACGAATTAGACTCTGCACGAAGACTCCAGTTGTTTCGACACCCTCTATCATCTGTGTCAGTGTTGTTCCTTCCGTTTCCATACGTACTTTACTCTGCTCATACCTTGACTTCAGATCCTGCAGAACTTTACCCTCTTGTTCTCTGATCATTCTCGCAATGTTCTGCTCTGTTTCAAGTGTGTGCTTTTTCACAATGTTCACCTCTCGTTGGTATGTTTCGTCCAATTCTTGTGTCTTGGTCTTGAATTGGACAAGATTCTGGGTAAGTTCTGTTGCTTTAACTTGCAGTTTTTCAAGCTTACCCTCGAGAGAGCGTCGTATGCTTTCAGCCGCTTCCTTTATCTCCCTATGTTCATGTCCATGATGTTTGACGACCGCACAAGCCGTGCAGATAGACGTCTCGCAAGTATCGCAGAAGAAATCAACTTTATTTTCTGGACATGGATGACCTTTGCAAGCTACAGATGGCTGTGCTAGTGCTGCATTGTCACCTTTAGCACGTTCGTATTCATCAAGAGTCATGATTCGGTGGTGTCTCGTAGCCGGATTCTTAACATGCATGTTTGTACAATTTCTACAAACATAAAGAGAGCAATCTATACATCTGTTGATCGGAACTCCTTCTTGACAAAAGTCGCACTTGCTACCTTGATCGTCTTGCGTCTGAGCTGTGATAATTTCAATGATACTATTTACAAGAATGCTAGGAGGTAATTTCGCAACGCCCCCAGGTGGTATGGGACAGGGTCTACGACATATTGGACAGTTTAAGGCGTGTTGCGTACTCACTAGTTCCTCTAGACACTCCTTACAGAAAGAATGGTGGCAAGGTAGTATCTTAGCATTTTTGTAACGCTCAAGACAGACGATACAGGTCAAGATCTGTTCATCGATCTCCTTGGTGACTGGCTTGTTGACTTTCGATGCTGCCATTGCACCAAATAACTGCAGACTTCTGGCCTAGGCGGGGGAAACAGCTCTGACAGCCAGCCTCGGAGAATGGACCTTCCGTGTGGACCTTGACATTGGCAGTGTACAGTATACACGCTACTGGCCACTGAAGCGTTGGCAAGACTTGAAAGTTACCTCTTCATAACTCGGATAAGACATTTCCACGGATGTTAAGGTCGCAATGAGGACATCAAACGACAGGAACAGAAATTGTTAATTTTTAATTTTTACCTGGTTAGCTTTATTGTAACGAATGAGGGCGCCATCTTATAGTTTCAGCGCTAAGGGACGGACCATTAGATCTTG
The DNA here is from genome assembly GCF_041260155.1 of Ptychodera flava. Taxonomy (NCBI): domain Eukaryota; kingdom Metazoa; phylum Hemichordata; class Enteropneusta; family Ptychoderidae; genus Ptychodera; species Ptychodera flava. Next base: position 40,770,243 of record NC_091934.1, read on the forward strand.
GGAGGGGGGTGGTCAAAAACAGAAAAAAAAATTTCAGAGCAGAAAGTTAGGAAAAAAAAAATCTTCAAACTAGTTTGCAAAATGAAAAAAAAATAAATAAGAAGACAAAGGCGTAAAAAAAAATCTGCAAAACTCTTTAAAATTTTGAATTTTTTTTAGATTTTACCGACAGTAAGCAACTTTCTGTATTTTTAATACATCCTCCCGGCACATTTTTAATTTTAATTTATACATTTAGAGTGACTGTATCCCTTATACTGGAAGTTGTGATTATCTTATCTTTTCAGGACTTTTGTATTCTGATCACTTGAAAATTATGAAATTATAGAGCCTGTTTTCTACTTGTTTCCTGCGTACAAACCAAGCAGGTACACTAGGTAAAACATTGAAACTATGGTAAGGTTGTCAAGACAGAAAGTTGTAGTTGCATTTTAAGATCAAGGTAAACAGATGCAGGCCACATCAGTTTCATTTTTTTCACAGCATTTTATTACAATGATGAATGCAAGAATGGGTGAACAAGTAGAAACACGTCAATAATGATAAAACAACATATCAAGTCATTATGTATTATTTTGCTTTTAAAAAGGCATTTTCAATTCTTTTTTCTCAAAAAACAGCCTCAAATAACAACAGCAACACATGTTTTAACATTCAACAATACACTACGTAGAATGCCATCTATCCAACAAATCCCAACACAAAAACACATAAAAGGGTTGAACTTTGAAAGTTTCTCGATAGCAAATACTGAATAAATCTGCATGGTTAATCGTTTTTGTGTAGCAAATTTCAAAGAAATTGGACAAGCCCTTTCAGAGAATACAGATTTTTTGACCATGAATGGCATAAATTGCCCAAAAAGACAAATATTGAAATTTCAACACATCTATACACATCCAATCAATTTGGACATGCTGCTACAGAGAAATAGATGTTTTGATCAAAAAAGGGCAACAATTGCTCTAAAAACACAAATATGCAAATTTCACTATATTATTTAGCTTATTTTAGCTTCTCAGCTTGTCAAAATCAATTGTAAATCATGAGATATGCATGATGTTTGGTGGGGTGAATGTAGGCATTTCACCATGCAGTAGAAAGGGAAGCCAGGAAACCAAATAGTCAATTTTCAAACTATACGAAGCTACTGAGGAGCAAGAAGACCATGTTTCAGAGGAAGATGTGTAATCCGAAAAAAATGCTCCCAAAGTGCCACCAAATAACACCATTTTTATCTCTATTTTTCAAAAGCTCCAACAGCAGGAGGGGGGACACCCCCTCCTGACCTCCCCCCGCAAAAATACCCCAAGCGCCACCAATAACACCATTTTAATCTCTATTTTTCAAAAGCTCCAACGGCAGGAGGGGGACACCCCTCCTGACCATCCCCCGCAAAAATACTCCCAAGTGCCACCAAATAACACCATTTTAATCTCTATTTTTCAAAAGCTCCAACGGCAGCAGGGGGACACCCCCTCCTGACCTCCCCACGCAAAAATACTCCCAAGTGCCACCAAATAACACCATTTTAATCTCTATTTTTCAAAAGCTCCAACAGCAGGAGGGGGACACCCCCCTCCTGACCTCCCCCGCAAAAATACTCCCCAAGTGCCACCAAATAACACCATTTTAATCTCTATTTTTCAAAAGCTCCAACGGCAGCAGGGGGACACCCCCTCCTGACCTCCCCACGCAAAAATACTCCCCAAGTGCCACCAAATAACACCATTTTAATCTCTATTTTTCAAAAGCTCCAACAGCAGGAGGGGGACACCCCTCTCCTGACCTCTTCCCAGTGACCGCTTGCGTGGCCGCTTGTGGTGCTTGGCACCACATGTTTGCCCTCTTTATCTTCAGACAGCGACGAACGAAAAAAAATTATACATCTGAAAATTTACTCTGAAAAAAAAAATTTGCACAGCTAATCTCAATTGGAAAAAAAAAATTTCAGAAATTTACAATAGTAAAAAAAAAAATTTCACAATTTCATTGTGACCACCCCCCCCCTCCCAAGGTCTAATGGTCCATCCCTAAATCCTGGCAATCATCCAACACAACGCAGGTGACCTCTCGGCTGGCGCTGTGTTCAGAGACACCTGGAAACGGTCACCGTCATGGATCTGGCGGTCCCGTTCCCCATGGCTTTTTTAGCTTGAGCAAAATGTTATTGTTTTCGATGATATGTGTCAAATAATATATGTGGAACTGATATTAAAATTTACTTTTTCTCGGTGTCAAGTCTTGTACATGCATGAGATCGCTCTGGCTCTAACCCCATAACGTGGAGATTTATAAAAAATGTGGAGTACACTTTGAGAAAGATCATATAAATGGCACATAAAGATTATGGGTATACCTTAATTATCCATGGTACAATGCGGCTAGTCAATATTTAAGCAATAAAACTACACCCGGCAACGGTTTACCACGAGCTTTTGACCAATTCAAGACAGATTCACGACTGATAGTGAGTGCATACAAGTATATTGAATAAACCGGACAAAACAGAGTGGTATATCCGTTGCTTAGATTGGTCATCGCTATTATATAATATAAGTATATTAAAATTCTTCGTCAAAAGCAACTGCGATCTATCACGGATGTAACACGGGTATTCTCACGTCTCGATCAATCAGATTGCTGTATTTGCGCCATCAATACACTATGATGAGTCCATTTATTCCTTGAAATGGAAAACAGAAATTAGGCTGATAATCAATGTGTTTACATTTTTGGTCGTGTTTATGAAGCGCTTTTAGTCCTTTTCGAAATAAACTGTTTTTCAACACCAATGAAATTATGCGAAATCGGTAAAAACCCTTGTTGAAATGGAATCTGTGGTACATTGCGGCCAGAACACGATTAGAACTAATTCAGGCCAGGAAATTAAATCTTTATATTTTTCAAATTTCTCAAAAGCATTGGGTACCCTATAGCTGACTGTTGCAATATTACAAATTACCAATAAAATCAAGTGCATTGCTGAAAGAGAAAAGCATGTGAGCTTATATTAGCGATTAAACCGACATAAGTTCACTATCCAATTATCCCAAATTAGTTCCAATCGTGTTCCAATTTATTCATTCAAATAAAAACTAAAAATTTGGCTAATAATCGGTCTTTGAAACGTTTTCTTTGTACTTTCTTATCCCTTTTCGAACTGAATGGATTGTCAGAAGCAGCAAAATTAAGAGAGATTGGTGAAAACCCTTGTGAGGATGGTACTTTGCGACCGATCAGATTCCGTGAACAATTTTTCGACCTGAAATCAAACAATGGTAGTCGTGAATGAATTATGATTGTAAAACGAAAAGCTGCGGTAGTAACCGTTGATATCAAAATTATTGTTTTGGCGAAATCAAATAAGATTTATAAGTTCTAATGGGTTTTCTAAATCAATCACTTCATTTCGCCGCATATAACCATTAAACCATAAAAACAACAATTGATTGGTTACTATGCTATATTAAAACAAATAAGCTTTTTAAGACAAATTTCGAACCAGGAAACAAAATTGACTCCGATACTTTGAATATAGTTTTCGGGGATATCGCAAAGCAACCCCTCCAACCGCCCGTGGAAATGACAGTATTTTGTCACACTCACTTTTTCTGGTAAAACTCAAATTAAAAATTCAAAACAACAGTCAGGTAGAGTAAAGTTGGAAGATACTGCAGGGTCACGCTAAAGATCTATACACATGAGAAAAATGGCATGAGGCCGAGACTTTTCGATGGCATTTAACCATGCTTGAACATTTTGACGAAGGTACGAATCGGTTATTGCTGAATGATTGGCTCTCAGTGATTTGAAAGAAATTGGCATCAAATCAGTCGATATACTGAATAACTATTGAAAAAGTAGCAGTGTAACGATACCCTTTTATTTCTCTCTACAAGAAGTCCCCCGTGCACTTGTCGAAACAGTCAATTTCACTCAGTCGTTTGTCTCATCCTAGAGTCAATGTGTATCAAATTTGGAGTAATGAGCGTCGAACCACCGAAATTTTCACTTGAATTAAGCACAGGGTGACTTGTTTTGCTGAAACACTTACTATTCATAATTTCTACACCAGAACCAGACCCGATACGACAGTCCAGTGGGCGGGTCAATATTGCATTTTCTCCTGGCGATATTTCAATCATCTGATGTCGTTCTAAATACGTGTAAAGATACGCTAAAACAATTGTGCTTCCATAGCTGTGTGACAAGGAACGTTGCTCCCGCCCTACACTACACTCGTGTTCAACTTAAAGTCACTCACTATTGTAGAAATGACGAGTAACTTTTAAGTAAGAGTCAGTAATTGTCTAAAAGTTTGTACATGTATGTATGTGTGTATGTATGTATGTATGTATGTATGTATGTGTGTGTGTGTGGTGTGTGTGTGTGTGTGTGTGTGTATGTAAACGTTTGTTTGTTTGTAGGTAGGCAGGTACTAGGTAGGTAGGTAGGTAGGTAGGTAGTATGTACGGATTGATGGGTTGATGAATGGATGGATCGATGGATGTATTAAAATATTGAAAATTGCGATATTGAAAAACAACCAATAATGATGCCCTTCTGTAAAATCTGATAAAGACAATCGCTGAAGAAAACAGAAACATGAGTACCTGTTGACATTTTTAAACTATAATTTTATATTTTGTGAATGAATTATGATTGTTAAACGAAAAGCTGATGCGGTATATCAAAATTGTTTTGGCGAAATAAAATAAAATGACTCATTCTAATGGGTTCCCAAACAAGCGTTTTGCTGCATTAACCATTAAAAGCAAAGGTTGATTGGTTACTCTGCTATATTAAACAAATACTGCTTTTAAGGCAATGTTCAAACCAGGAAACAGCATTGACCCCGACACTTTGAATATAGTTTATGGTGACCAAAGAGCAACTTCCGGCAGAACTGACAGTATTTTGTCACACTCATAAGGTGACGACTGTAGACGATCTATACGATCTGACGATCTATACACTCGCTACATGAGAAAAAATGGCAGACTGTTCCATGGAATTTTAACCATGCTTAAAAATTGTGACGAAGCTACGAATCAAATATTGCTAATATCAGGTGGAAGTCACGAATTACCTTTGAATGATTACTCTCCCTGTGATTTGAATGAAATTGACACCAAATCAGTCGATTTGCTAAACCCTATTGAAAAAAATAGTGGTGTATCGATATTCTCTACAAAGTTACCAGTCCCCCACGCACTTTTCGAAACATAGTCAAATTTGATCATGGAACACTGTAGTGTATTGCAGCTCAGTCGAGTTCCGTCGTCGAGTCAATTTAATACTTATCTTATTTGGAGGAATGAAAATCTGAAACGCTATCACTCCATTAGAATAACACCTTTTCCATCCAAATTTCCATCAGCACAGTACTAACAGGAAACAAAGTTAACGAAAAATTGTGACGTCAGGTCAACTGTAGGTCATTTGCATCTCATAGCGTGCTTACAATTGCAAATTTGGCCAATAATTCAAAAGTAGGGGAACCTGTCAAATTCCTGACTGTGGCTACCGGAATGAAAGGCGTGTTGCGACCTAGAGTTGACTTGGGTAAAACCAGAAGGTAGTTACTACCTCCGGATCATCTTATCTTAAAGCATGCATCTATATGCAAATCAGATCTGGCCATTACGTACCGACCCTTACTGGTAGCTAGACAATCGTACCACAGGGTGGTCCCGAAGACAGACGCTTCCTTGTTTACGTTACGGAACACTGAACACCATATCATGCACCAGTGGTCCCGAATGTATCGCCGCGGGTTTGGACTAGGGAGGTAGGCGCTTCTACCTCCGTTGGTGGAAAATTCACATTTGTCAACTTGAAGGAGGTTGACTTCAAATTAAATTTATAAATGTGGCAGTAAACTTGACGGTGATGGCGACATCGAATGTATAAGCCTAATTTTAGGCATTGGCAAAGAAAAGATTGCCATAAATAACCGCGCCAGCTCACTCACAATGAAATTGTACAGTCTTGGTTCAGTTTATAATTCAAAGTTAGAGGAGACTCAAAGGAAACTCAAAATACTGCAGTGCTATATCCGCGAACAAAATTTGCGATGGTTTTGGATAACTGTTGTATTGCTGTAATTTCTATAGTTTGATGTTGTAAAAACTATACAAACAACAGCAGCAATTTCTTGATAGCATAAATAAAAAACCAAACTAGAAGATTTTGGGGTAAAATATTATCAAATATTCTGAAGGACGATTTACTAGTTTCTTCTCATTGTTGAAAACCATTTTAAATTATTGTCACTGAAACTGTATTTGATAGACACTTCGGTCTGACACAAATGTCTTGAAGGCTACATCGACATCCAACTGCCGCCAAGCGCACTGCGGAAGCGACCATAAAAAGCCGAATGTCTTCGTCTCTCACGAAAAATTGAAATAGAAAATCTGCGTAAATAAGCTTACATACAGTCTTCTTTTGAACTTTTCCCACAATGCAGTTGTCCAAGCGAGTCAACTTTCCCATAAAACGTTCAAACGTAATTCGATAAAAAACTAAAAGGACTTTTAAATTATTCAGCAGCGAAAGAATGAGGCATCAGCTTCAATATTTTCCGGTTAGCATCTAATAAAAGATTAAGATGTGAAGCATTCAACATTTTTAGCTCCGACTGTTTTTGAATGTCGATGGAATATTTGTAGAGAAATGTTCATCGCGTATAGAGTGCTTTGGTTACGCATTCAGATAGATTGTACGTAAAGTATACTTGAGTTTTTATTTCCGATCTTTTGCAAATGTTTATATACCTTGACATTAAGATATAAAGATACGTCAGAAAACAGTTTTATGCTTCTATTAAAGTGAAGAGTGAGATGATAAGTGAGCGTCAAAAAATGTTGTCGTTTTCCTTGGAGTATTGCCAAAGAACTGGCCATATGCGGGCGCTCTTTGGCCCAAAAATATTGACTCGAGCTG